>NC_092271.1:25323535-25421035 GCF_036320965.1 Panulirus ornatus | reverse complement strand
AGCCAGTCTATAGTGGGTTGCCATATCTGGCTGCCAAGGGTTGCCATCTGTGGATGCTATGGGCTTGCCATCGATAGTAGCTCCCACAAGTTGCCATCTGTGGCCGCCGTGGGTTGCCATCTGTGGATGCTATGGGCTTGCCATCGATAGTAGCTCCCACAAGTTGCCATCGTGGATGCTATGGGCTTGCCATCGATAGTAGCTCCCACAAGTTGCCATCGTGGATGCTATGGGCTTGCCATCGATAGTAGCTCCCACAAGTTGCCATCTGTGGCCGCCGTGGGTTGCCATCTGTGGATGCTATGGGCTTGCCATCGATAGTAGCTCCCACAAGTTGCCATCTGTGGCCGCCGTGGGTTGCCATCTGTGGATGCTATGGGCTTGCCATCGATAGTAGCTCCCACAAGTTGCCATCTGTGGCCGCCGTGGGTTGCCATCTGTGGATGCTATGGGCTTGCCATCGATAGTAGCTCCCACAAGTTGCCATCTGTGGCCGCCGTGGGTTATCTGTAACTGGAAAAATGGGATGCATGATTTAAGACATGACTGAGTAATAATCATGGTCGGATTTGAGAAACACTTGTTGTTAAAAAAAGATTGTATTTGGTGCCATACGAATGTACATTGTAGTTCTGACCCAACATTTGAGTCGTTCTTCTTAAAGTTACTGCGAGAGGAAGGTAATTATGATCCTTCTAGCCTAGCTACTGTAGGCTAAAGTACTGTACATGGGTATAATGTATACAAAAATAGTCTTTGAAGAGAACATTCCGTGAATGCTTAAGATTACTTGTTAAGTATTTTGAACACATTATTGCACATTAAGGAACACCCTGATGTCTTTAGTAATGCCCTTGTACTTATAAGAAAGTAAGTGCTGAAAGTTTCCCTTCTAAGTAGGAGTCACTTGTCCTGAAAGCAAGGAATCTTGAGTGGTGGAGCAGGAGGCCAGGGAGAGGAATGAGGAGGACGAAGGTGTGGTCAGCGAAGGCGAGAGGAAGGAGGACAGGGGAGAACTCGAGGACGCTGACGAAGAAGAGGACGAAGAGAACTGGAAGGAGGAAGACGAGGACGAATTGGACAGTGGGGTGGAGATGGACAGCGAGTTCTCGGACGAGTAGAAGGACGAGACCGGGGAGGAAGAGGACGAAGAGGAGTGAGGGAAGCAGGAGGACGACGAGGAGGACCTAGGGGAGGACGAGGTCGAGGAGGACATGCACTCGGTGTCGACATAGCAGTGGAGGACGTGCTCAGTGCCGCAGGCGGCGGCCACCGCGTGCACGCTGTGCGGGCGCGAGGTCCGACTCCCGAAGAGCGATCTCTGAGGCGACTTCACCAGCGCTCGACCGCTGCGTCGCTTGATGTCGGCGAAGGGCGAGGGGCGTGGCGTCTCCCGACCTCTTTCCCCACCTGCTTAAGTAAGACGAGGAGGAGGAGGAGGACGTCGACGATGATGACGACGTGGAGGACGAGAGGCTGAAGAGGGAGGTGAGGCCAACCCTTGCTCGTCGCAGCCCCGATAATGCTGACGGGGTCGTGGTCTGTGGGCTGGTACCACCCTCCGGCACCAACTGTGAAATGAGTACCTCATTAGCATCCACACACCACTCGTGTACTCCTAACTTTCAGTCCATCTTTTCGTGAAAATATACTTCTGAAATACGAAATCTGAATGACTCTATGACGCTACTTACCAGTGGCTCTGTGTACCTCCTCGGCGTCGACGCCGTCGGCGTTTGGAGGCCGCCGCGCGGGACGCAGGCCAGGGGCGTGACGTAGGGCTGGTGTCTGGTGCCGAGCTTGCCCGCCAGGGGTATGGAGGCTACAGAACGGCCCGGGGTACCCGATGACATCGCCCGCATCCTTGGCATCCACTGCAGCAGCTGCTGCTGGGGGTGATGGGTCATCCTGGTCGGCTCGGGAACGTGTGCATATGGTGATATCCTCACCCTGTTTGGTCTGTGGTTTGGAACGCTGTTCCGTCGGAGGATGCCAGGTTTGTATTGGTGTTGGTATCTCGATAAGTTATATGTAGTTCTGTATGGTTCAGTGTGCTCTCTGTCCTCCTGAGGTATCCTGTTTACAAACCCATCGACTTCGGGAGTTGACTCAATCTGTATCTCCTGGTTGCTGCAGTTTCGTCGGAGGTTCTCGGGGCTATATAGATCCAGGCGGTCTTTGAATAAGTTGAATGTTGTTGTTTCGTGTGGTTCAGCTGGGTCTCTGTCCTCCTGAGATATCCTGTGTAATGTCCCTTCTGCTTCAAGGGTTGATTCAGTTTGTATTTCTTGGTTGCTGCACTCACAGATTACGTTATCTGGCTCTTTCTCCTTGCTTTCGATATCAAAGTCGTTCATGAAGGCAAGTCGTGCATATTCTATCTGTTCACTGTTGGAGGAAGTGTGTCGTGGGGTATCTTGAGGTATTAACTTATCTGTAGTCTTTACGGGATCGTCCTCGATCGATATTAGGGTAGTCTCCCCTCCATAAGCGCTAACGTTTTCTGTGATGGACTTTTTAGAAACGGGGATCGATTCGTAAGGGGTGACTGTCATAGAAGAGAAATTCTTCTGTTGACTGACACTTAGGGGCTTATTATATTCTTCCTCTTCATTTATAGTCGGAAATTTCGATGACGAGCCTGAGAGAGGTGATTCCTTGGGTAGGTATGGCATAAGCCTGGTGTCTCTCTCAAGGGCATACTTCAGCATCTTACTGGTTTCAGGAATTAGGATGAGTCGAAATTCTAGGCTGGGGAGCGCTGCGCATCCCTTCACCTGGCTGATGGCTGTGCACGGGTCCAGGGTCGGAAGTTTGGGCGGTTCGACCCGCACAGGTTTCCTCGGAATGTCCTTCTGTGGAAATCTCAAGTCAATTTTGTTGCGGAGAAGGCGGGAGTTGGGAAGGTGCCATAACAGGGACTGTGACTGGGGGTTGTGGCCGGGGTTCGTTATAGAAAACGCAGGACGGTTGTTGTTGTTGTTGTTGTTAAGGGTAACATCAATAATTTCCTCAGGTGTTGCTTGATGTGCGTGTTGTTGTTCCCCCCCTCGCAGGGATATGGGGTCAGCATATACGTGTGAGTTCTGCCCTCGCCGAGCGACCTTGACGATGTCACAGCGTGCCGATGGTTTCTGTCGAGCTCCCGTAGGGCCCTGGCCGCCTCGGCCTGTGGAGAGAAGCAGACTGGACAAAAGCAAGTATTGCTGGTGAGGGTTCGGGGGCTATGGGAGGCATTTCACTCGGCAAGGAATACAGCAAGTTTAATCTTTGTGCGTTTATCCCTCTCCCATTTTCCTACCTGCGGGACTCACCTGAACGCCCCCGGGGTGCCCGCGCGCGACTAGGGACGACCTCCGACGGCGACGAGTCGTCGTCGTCGTCCGAGTCGTGGGAGGAGCGTTCAGGGACGGCGATCCTCTGGGTGAGGATGCCGAGCACGACGCCCAGCACGAGACCCAACACAGTCACCACTACCACCACCGCCAAGAGGGAGGGTCCCAGCGTCGCCAGGGGTCCCCTCCCGCTGCTGGAGGAGTGGCCGTTCATGCTGCTGGAAGTAGAGGAGCTGTTGGCCGGGGCGGTGGAGGCGTAGAGCGAGGTGCTCCTGCTGGTTCCGTGGGTGTTGGCGGACCAGAGGGTGAGGCGGTAGCGGGTATTGGGCTCCAGGTCGTAGGCTGTGATCTGGGAGGTGACGCTGGTGCTGTTGGCCACCTCCTGCCCCGAATGGAAGACCTGAGGAGGAGGAGGAGGAAGAGTGTCACGTTCAGTTCTTTACACACACACACACACACACACACACCAGTTTCATGTTGGACTTACGAGTCATCAGTCCTTTGTTGGGTTCCTAACCTATCTTAGTGACATTCTCAATCACCTTGTTTATTTGCGTGTGCCATTAGAACCCCTCTCCACCATGTTGTTTACTATCATTTGTCAGTAAGACCATTCATAACCATGTTGTTTACTCTCACCCGCCATCAACGCCTTGTTTGCTCAGGGAGGTTGTTTGCATGCACGTAACACCAGCGTTTGCCTCGTGATCTATAATTTTACTCACCCTCATGAAGAAGGTCTGGGGTAATCCTCCGTCGTGAGCGGCCGTGCAGGATACCGTGATGGTGTGGAGAGTCCTGCGGGACGCCTTGCACTGCTCGGGGGCGTCCGGCTTATCAGCGGGCACCAAGCGAGCCACACACGGACGCCTCTGACGTCCTGCAGGAGTGTGGGCCCAGCACAGGAGCTCCCCGTAGTCCACAGCCGCCCGTGGGGTGTAGGATATCCAGGAGGTGGTCCCTACGGAGGTGATCATCTCCGAAGGGACCTGAAGGAGCCCCCGGGAGGACTTGAGCGCCCAGGAGAAGGCGGTAGGAGGGGGATGGGCAGCCACCTGGCACGTGACGTTGAGGGGGTGGTGACGCGGGACGCCCAGGACCTGCGCCGTGTCCCTGAGACACTCAGGACCATCTGTAGGACACCAGAGGACGTCGTTATAACCACTGTCTGGTACCATCATCCTCCCCTTCCTCCCTCACCTTTTTCCACACCCTCAGTCTTCCTCCCTCTTCCCCTCAACTACAACTTTTCCCCATATACTCACGCGTGACGTGGAGGAGGACGGGGTTGCTGCGGCTGGTGCCCTCCTTGTTGTGGGCGGAGCAGGTGTAGTTCCCAGCGTCGTGACGGCGCAGCTGACGGAGCACCACGCTCATGTTGCTCACCACCACGTCCGGACTCCTCCCGGAGGAGAGCGGCTTGCCCTGCCGAGGTCACAGCAAGGGAAGGATCGGTCAGAACACCCGCGGTATAACAGGAAACAAGGGGAAAGACTCGACAGAAGAGAGACGTTCTCCTGGCTGCCACATAGTTAAGGGCGGAGCTGTTGTCTGTGTATAGTGTGTACCTGAAAAGCCTTTCGTGTTTAAGGATATGGGGCGATATTTCCTTCATGGTTACGTGTGTACGTGAGAAATTCAAGTGTGAAAGAATACGAAATATTCGTTTCTAATCCTATGTGTATCACGGGATTTATACCTCATTTCAGGAGAATCAATAGATATTTGAAATTAAAGAAAAACAGAAAAAATGCATCTACCACGCAGTTGTTGGAAACAGAAACTTACTTGTGGACACTGAAGAACTAAGCTTATTTATGGTACTGGATGATTTTGCCCAGAATCTACATTGCCCGAAGGAGTACTACATCTGTTTTAATAAATCTCCAGACATCGTTAACGAAAATAGGTGCATTGGGTGTATCCATTAGGGATCCGCCACTCATTTTTGTACGGCAGATGTTACAGCCGCCTAGCCATCAACCCCAGCTAGCCCAGCCTCTCTCCCATCCCACCAGAGAGCGATGGAGCTACTCACGTCCCGGTACCAGCTGATGTGGAAGGCCGGCGGGTTCGACCTGACATGGCACTGGAGGACGGCTCCTTCCCCCTCCACCAGACTCACGTCGTTCCCCTCGTCTTCAAGTCTCTCGCCGTCTTTAGAACCTTTGGTCTTCTTAGAGCTGTCCTTCTGCATCGCCGAAGACGACGAGGAGGAAGAAGTCTTCGAGACGTCGACTTCGGAGGGGATCAGGTTCTTGTTCTTATGGGTGGAGGGGGAGAACGGGGGGCGGCGTGGTAAGGGTTCCGAGGAGGAAGGCCTGAGGCGCTGCAGTTCGAGCTGGACCTCCGGCTTGTCTGGAAGAGTCAGGGTGTGAACTTAGTGAATCTGGAGTTCGTATCACAAAGGAAATAAATTCTAGGTATGTCATCTTTAGCTTATTGGTACTTGTCACACTTCCTCCATTCACACAAACACTTACAGAGAATATTGAGGGGCACGGAGTCGCTCTTGGCCCATACGTTGGGCGTGGCGTGTGGGGAGTGGGCGTGGTCAGGAGGGCGCGCCGTGCAAGTGAGGTGGGCGCCGGCGTGCTCAGGGAGGGGCTTGTACATCAGGCGGCTCACCGTCTCCCCCTTCGAATCCGTCTGAGGAGAGCAGCATGCCAATGGCGTCAGAGGGAAACGTGTTTGGGTCAACTATAGGTCAGCATGCATCATACAGGTGACTCTAGTTACTACAGATGTGACTCTTAAGTCACCGCAAGTGACGCTGGAGGTCAACACACAGGTGAAGCTACCCACCGTTACATATGACTCTTGGGGCCTACCACACACATGTGACTCAGGTCACCAACACACGTAATTCTAGAGGTCATACGCAAAAGGCCAGTGTACCAACCGTGGACATGGCGTGGACCTGTTCTTGACCTCCCACGGACCAGGTCAGGACGGGCGGTGGCCTGGCGCCCTTGCTGCGGCACTCCACCGTGTACGACACGCCCACAGACATGGGCCCGTCGGCTCCAGCCACCCGCACCCACGACGGCGACGCTGACGCAGAAAAAATAGACTAGTGTGAGGTCGCGGCCCAAGTGTCGGTACTCTGTATATATCATCATGCCTCACGTTATACCTCTATATAGTATACTGCATATATATAGCATATACATTTATACCTATCTGTATCGTCCTTAGTACTAAGCAACAACAACGACTTGATAAATACACAGGACGAGGAGTTGGAGGGGCGTCCTGCGGGGAGGGGTGAGGTGTGTGTTTGAGGCCTGGCAGACGATGGGGGTGTGAGCGTCGTCTGACCTCACCGTCACGTTCACCGAGCCGATCACCAGATTGGTCTGGTACGCCACCTCGCCCAGGAGTTGCTGACCCCCGCGCCACCACGTCACTTCGGGTGCCGGCCGACCTTTGGGAAATGATGAAAAAAAAAAAAAAAAACGATGTTGTACATGATATAGAAAACGGAATGCGATCCGGTACCGTGTGGTACTTTGATACTAAGTCTTTATTGTGGTCCGGTATTGTTATGTTATTTATTTTAGGTATGTTGTTTAGCAGGAGGAGGAGCAACAACAGGAACAGGAGGATCAGCAGTAGAAACAGGACGAGGAGGAGTGGCAGGAACAGGAGGATGAGTAGGGAAAACAGGAAGGAGTGGTGGGCATTTTCCACGTACCTCCAGCGGCCGAGCATCGAAGCCGGAGGTTCGTCCCAACCTCGACGGTGGCTGCGGGTGTCTCCTGGGCGGTACGGAGCCAGCGGCCCCCTGTCCATACCTCCACGATGGGCGAGCCGGACGGTACTGTAACAGGAACAAGATGATCAGAGAAGAGGAAAGTGACATCCACCCTGTGTGTGTGTGTGTGTGTGTGTGTGTGGTCAGGGGAGCGTTTGGAGGAGGTGACTGCAAAAGGATTCCTCCAGTGCCTCCAATTTGCAAGTGTGTGTGACGGTGGCGAGGGAGGAGTGTGACGGGAAGTGGCAATCGCGAGATGTGAAGGCATCTGCCCACGTCGTGCGCCGTGGGCGTCGGGGGGCGGACGTACTGAAGGGGCGGAAATGAACGAATATTTTAGTGTCTCGTTGCTGAGCCGCTTCGTCGTCCAGCTCACCAGCATTAAGGCCTGACAGTATTTTGAGGTTTTCGGAAGCATGTTTGGAGGAAGTGGTAAAGCATCTTGACGGAAGAAGAAAAAAAGAATGACTTAAGCTTCCTACTCTCTCTCTCCCTCTCTTGGTGTCATGGGCGGGAGAGGGAAGCGGAGATGTGAGGGCAGGGTGTTCATGACATCTCCCTCCCTCCCTCCCTACCTCCCACACTCTCCCTCCCAGCAGCTGGTGGGGAGGGGAGGGGAGGGGGGGGGGGAACGCCACTCACCCAGATGCCTTGGGAACTAATGATGGCCGCCCGGGCGATCAGATGATGATGGTGGCGCGCTCCCGCTACGCCTCAACTCTCTCTCTCTCTCTCTCTCTCTCTCTCTCTCTCTCTCTCTCTCTCTCTCTCTCTCTCTCTCTCTCTCTCTCTCTCTCTCTCATCACAGTTCGTTAGATTTAAATACACAGCCCTGGGGTGTTAATGCTGCCATTGCCATTTGCTTCAAGTGGACGGTTGTGGCGAGTCTACGTGTGTCACTGTAGCTCTCAGAACACGATGACTTTGAGCCCCGGAGCACAACTGTGCCGCCCTTGAGCGCGGTGGGTGTAACCCTTGAGCAAAACGGTACAACCCCTTGGTCCTCTGTGATGGCCTGGCTTCTTTCGACCTGTCCTTTACGGGTCGGGTCCAACGCGAGGTCATCACAGATTATACAGTATTGGGACGCTACAGACTACTACAGGTCTGGATAGTCTCGCTTTGTAACTTATAGAATGAATGATAACTGACCTACGATGGAGAGCCTGGTGTAGGTGCTCCTGGACGGGGCGCGGCCGAAGTCCACGCGGCACCTGTACACGCCCGCGTCGGTCTGATGGGCGTGGGAGAGCTTGAGGAAGGCGAGCTGGGGTCGGGCGTGGGGACCAGCTGGCAGGGTGAGGTTCAGATGGCCGCCCAGGCTGCGACGCTGGGACCAGTGCCGCTCGCGACCCGGGGTACGACCATCGTAACTGTGGTCGCAGTGTCAGCAGTAGGATAGATAGACCGGGGGGAAAAAACAGTGAAGAGTTTTGATAACAAATTATGGAATTCCTGTTACTAAATTACGATACAAACTTCCTCAATGAGTAAATGACATTTCATTTAAGCATCCAAGGACGATAGATATTTCAGATGTTACAGAGGTACATTCAAGCATACACAGACATGACCCCGGTGTTTGTCAGGAAAATTTCAGCATCAGAGACAGACCAGTCTGTGCCAAAGATAGGTCAATACGTGTACCGAACTGATCAGAAAAAATCTCACATGGTGGAGTAAAAACAAATACTGAAGTTGCAGAGACATTCATACTCGCATACCTACGTATACACAGGCAGACAAACGAACATGTATATAATAGGAATAAAGAAAAGGTACCTAAAAACAAGGTTAAGAGACGGGGCAGCAAAACTCTCTCGCCGCAACACACAAATGATAATCACATAGTCATTTACATACAAACATAGAAAAATGATACACTTACACATTCAGACACAAATACCTACATATATACATACATTCACACATGTTTTATACATACGTACCCATGAGGGGCCTCACCTGTAGATGGATGAGCGAATACCATCCTTGTACCAGACTATGAGTAAAAGAGGGTCAGGCTGCTGGTGGTCAGCAAGGCTAGAATGGGACACCATCGTGTACCGGCCGTCACTGGTGGATCTGTCCTGACCCTTTGCGGGCGTGGTCACGCAGGGAAGGTCCGCCTCCTGCCCTTCCAGCACCATGACCTCGTTTTGACCCTGGGAACTGCCTCCTGCTGTAGAGGATAACAATCATACTGGTATTAGCGTCAGGAACAAACAAAGAATAGCGTCATTTGCACTCATGTACTCTGCAGTTATGTTTAATGACTTGAAACCAGAGTTTACCATCCACAAGGACGTTCCACAGACTTTTCCATGGTTCAGCTTATTGACGTCGCCCCCAGTGTACCACAACGATCCATTTCACTCTATCCTATGCACGCCTCTCATTGCTGAATGTTCAGGCCCTTTTATCCGAATGCACCCTCACAGTGATAGTAGTAGTAGTAGTAGTAGTAGTAGTAGTAGTAGTAGTAGTAGTAGTAACAGTAGTAGCAGAAGGATTCCCTTTCCATACTGTATAAAGAGGTAGTTAAATACTCACACGCAACCACAGAATCTGTTCTCACACCAGTTTTACAAGTGACGGCGGAGGAAGACAAGCATACAAACACGTTTATTAGGATAATGACCCTTGTGTGTATGTGTGTGTGTGTGTGTGTGTGTGTGTGTGGGCACCATGAACGCGGCCTCATATTATACCGAAGTCCCCCACACCCCCTTCCTTCTCTCTCTCTCTCTCACCCCCTCCCACCAACCTCAACGGATCCCGGATGACGTGCTGTCCTGATGATAACGGTAATTATGACGTGCTGACGAGGCATGGCAATGAATTACGAGAGGGGTCCATAGGAGTTCGAGAAGTCTATTGCTCTTGATGCACAGGGGGGGGGGATGATGAGTTGGTGGTCATGTGGAAGATGTCCCGAGAGACCTCAGTGCGTCTCCCAGAAGAGCTTATGTGGGTGAGAGAGAGAGAGAGAGAGAGAGAGAGAGAGAGAGAGAGAGAGAGAGAGAGAGAGAGAGAGATACATCGGTGATGTAACTCCAGTGGATTCCCCCGGGGTTGAGAGAGGAGAGAGAGAGAGAGAGAGAGAGAGAGAGAGAGAGAGAGAGAGAGAGAGAGAGAGAGAGAGAGAGAGAGAGATGAGAAATCCCGACATACGCCAAGACGACCCGCTAGGAATGAGAAATACATGCATTGGGTGGTGAGACACAGCTGGGCTGCTAGGAGCTGGGAGGGCTGGCATCTGGGACAGCTGAGGAGGGAGAGGGGAGCTGGGAGGTGGCCTTGAGCCCAGGAATGGTCAAGAAGAACAAGTTCTCTGGTGTCCTGCAAGGCAACCATCTCGTGTTGTGACCTGAGATGTCTTCACCCGTTGGGTACAGTCCCATAGTATGGCTATTACACTCGTGTGTGTGTGTGTGTGTGTGTGTGTGTGTGTGTGTGTGTTTTAAAAAAAATTCCTACATAGGAAATTCACATAATCATTACAGGCCATCACTGTATCCTGGTTAGAGTGTTCCTGTACCCACGTTACAAGACTCTGCCCTCACTTCACTCCTATGTGCACACGAGTATAAAGCGCTCTCTGTAATACATCTCGCGAGTGCATTGTGCTCTCGGTATATTTATACGCACGGTAGCCGTGATGAAGTCGGCTTGTAACCCCTCATAACGTCAGGGAAATGTGTCATGGTAGTCTTAAGTGTGGCAATGGTCCTGACTGCAGGATAGGATAGGTATGTAATGTTTATCTTTAAAGATGTTTACCTGGTGTAGTGGGGATGGAGTTTGGTGCTTTACTATCCTGTCTCCATCTATAGAAGTGGTTGAGGAGAAGCCTTCTGCTTTACTCTCCTGACACTATCAATATATATTTGTAACCCGGTGTCGTCCAGCAGATAACATCGCCACGGATCCACCACCAAATCTCCCTTGATCTGTCCTTCCGCCGTTTCCTACCCACACCGCGAACAGCCAGTATGCGATTTGGTGTACACAACCCTTGGTTGTCGTTCTTGTGCCACGGCGACACACTATCACTGGGGACGACAGGTGGCACCAGCCGAGAGCCAGAGGGGTCGTATAAGGGTGTCGTCTGCATGTCTCTGGCGCCCCGTCACCACCACTGGTTCTCACGGTGTTAGGGGTCATGAGGAGGAGGAGGAGGAGGAGGGTACTGAGTGCCACAGTGCCAGGGGGAGGGTCAGCAGCAGGAGGGTACTGAGTGCTACAGTGCCAGGGGGAGGGTCAGGAGGCAGGAAGGTACTGAGTGCCTCAGTGCCATTGGGGTCAGCAGCAGGAGGGCAGTGAGTGCCACAGTGCCAGAGGTCAGCAGTAGGGTAGTGACTGCCGCGGTGCCAGGGATGAGTAGGAGGAGGTTAGTGAGTGCCACAGTGTCAGGGGTTAGCAGCAGCAGCAGCAGCAACAGTGGGGTATTAAGTGCCACATCCCGAGTTTTCTTTACTAAACCCCTTGTGTGGGACGGTGTCAGATGCCTCCTGGCACTCCAAGAACACACACACACACACACACACACACACACACACACACACACACACACACACACACACACACACACCAGTGCTCCGGAGTTTCGCTTGTCTGAATCAGAGCTGACGCGGACATAAAAGTTTAAAAGATTTGTTGCGCGAGGTGTCTCGTCTCTCAGAACCCATGTTTCTCTCTCTCTCTCTCTCTCTCTCTCTCTCTCTCTCTCTCTCTCTCTCTCTCTCTCTCTCTCTCTCTCACTGCAGCGGGTTGATCCCGTGGAAATAATTATCTACTTGATCTCTGGATTCTCTTTTCCGGCGTTTTATTTTTCTTTTTTTCTTATAAGACCGCAGTCGTCAGAGATGTTGGTGTGTGGTTCAGTTCAAAATTTTCCTACCTTCTTTTTTTTTTACAAAAAAATAGGCACGGTATTTGCTCTCCCCCCCCATATTTTTTTTTTACCCCACCTCTCTTGTCACCACACTCTCCACCGACGACTTTATGAACACGTCAAGCGGCTCGACAAGATGGTGGTCGTCCCCTGAGGGGTCACGGTGGTCGTCCCGAAGGGTCACGGTGGTCGTCCCTTGAGGGGTCACGGTGGTCGTCCCTTGAGGGGTCACGGTGGTCGTCCCTTGAGGGGTCACGGTGGTCGTCCCCTGAGGGGTCACGGTGGTTGTCCCCTGAGGGGTCACGGTGGTCGTCCCCTGAGGGGTCACGGTGGTCGTCCCTTGAGGGGTCACGGTGGTCGTCCCTTGAGGGGTCACGGTGGTCGTCCCCTGAGGGGTCACGGTGGTCGTCCCTTGAGGGGTCACGGTGGTCGTCCCCTGAGGGGTCACGGTGGTTGTCCCCTGAGGGGTCACGGTGGTCGTCCCCTGAGGGGTCACGGTGGTCGTCCCCTGAGGGGTCACGGTTGTCGTCCCCTGAGGGGTCACGGTGGTCGTGGGTATGGGCATGTCGCTACGGCAGCAGCTGTGACTACCATTTCCTGTCGACTAATCTACTTTTGCTACCCCTCAACCCTACCCAGCGCTACCTCCCTCCCCCCCCTCCCCCACCACAACTCTACCACCTGTTGAGCCAGCTGTTTTTTGTAGGTGACGAACTATGACCATCTGTCTGATCCCCGCTCACTATACCAGCTGGAAACGTTGTCATGTCTTTCTGTCTGTACTTTAGTATCTAGGGTCACTGATCTATATCTTGTTTCTCTCTCTCTCTCTCTCTCTCTCTCTCTCTCTCTCTCTCTCTCTCTCTCTCTCTCTCTCTCTCTCTCTCTCATGAGGACATTGTATTTCTCTGTGTGTTTATGTTGGTCTGTAAAACACACACACACACACACACACACACACACACACACACACACACACACACACACACAAAAGGATCCTGCTCCGTTCTTCGCTTCGTTGAAAACCTTCCCAGGTAAACGAGAAGGAAAAGGCGTAGTTTCATGTTAGTCTTGTGTGTGTGTGTGTGTGTTCCTTTTCGTCCCGAGCCACGTCAGGATCACATTGGCTGCGCGGCTCCTCCTGCTTCTCGTGATGACGTGCGAAATCTCTCACACACCCGCATGGGACTCCTGGTCACGCATCGTTCGTGTACCGCTGGGTAAGGCCCTCCGCCCTCCTGGATTGCCGTAACCTCGTTAGGGACGGAGGCAGGGGGTTGTGGGTATAATAATTTACACAGGAAAATCGTCAGATTTTATTGAAATTGTTAGGCTTTGAAAATGGGTCGTTTCCGCCCGTTACTTAGGCTTCCATGCCGTTAGGCCTCTGGGGTTATTTACTAGGAACTAAAGCCTCTTACGCCATTAGCCTCCTTCCTCCCTACCTTGGATCGACTCGGTCAGAATCGCCAGTCATTTTCCTTGTCTCCTGGTCACGTACACACACACACACACACACACACACACACACACACACACACACATACGTGCCACCACCTACACAACCAGAAAATCTATGATTGACATCACTCGGGCGTCCATACACACCTGACCATCTCTACCCACAACGTCAGCCCTCTCGAGCTAATGGGAGAGAGAGAGAGAGAGAGAGAGAGAGAGAGAGAGAGAGAGAGAGAGAGAGAGAGAGAGAGAGAGAGAGTAAAGTGGAGGCAAGGAGCCGTACCATCACTTAGAAGAACACTGAAAAGGTTAGTGGGTTCACCGGGAGAAGGTAAATACTGGGAGGCGCGTGTGTGTGTGTGTGTGACGTTTCGTCAAGACTGAAGCCTAACTCAGGGGGCCATCGCTGGCAAGGGTCGGGTGTGTGTTCTCGGGCTACCATAGCTAGCACAGGTCGGGCCCTGTGTGTGTGTGTGTATGCGTGTGTGTGTGTGTGTGTGTGTGGGAGGAGGTGTTCCTCTGCAGGATTCATTACGTACTGGTTGGTTTGTTGTTGGTTCGGT
Organism: Panulirus ornatus; assembly: GCF_036320965.1. Taxonomy (NCBI): domain Eukaryota; kingdom Metazoa; phylum Arthropoda; class Malacostraca; order Decapoda; family Palinuridae; genus Panulirus; species Panulirus ornatus. The sequence goes on along the minus strand of NC_092271.1, from coordinate 25,407,022 downwards.
GTGAGATCCGTGTAATGGCTGGCAGTAATACCTGAGACAAGACTCGCCGTACAAAGAACTAATCCCCTTAGGGCACGACGATACGAACCTTAATGATGGGCCTGGCATTTGCCCTGAGCCTTGAGGCTACCCCCCCCCCCCTAAACATAGCTAAATGCTTGGGAGATAAAGAAGCAGCGACGGGAGAAGAATAAGGAGGATTTAAAAGCTCTTGAGGAAGTACAAAACCCGATCATAAGATTAAATCAAATTAGCCAGATCGCAATTATCTGCTGGGGTGAAACATGAGCAAGTAGGGAGTTGCCATTCCCCCCAAGCTTCGAGACGGTCTCAGACCAGTTGCTTCGCTCGCACCGGGTGTTCAGTTGCCTCTGGTTATGACGTGGGGTTTTTCGACCTGTGTCTGCAGCTGTGGAAGACGATATGTGCCAAGACATTCGATAGTACTTGTGTGTCGCCTGTGCACCGTGTGTGTGTGCGCCTGTGTTGTGGTATGAATGTTGATAACGGCACTTTTGAGTGAATCGTGCATCGCTGCTTCGTTGCTCCGAGTTAGAATTCTACACTGTATTACAGTTCACGAATGCTTTTTTTTTTTTTCTATAATGCTTGACAAGGCATGAACAGAACATGCCTCAATCATGGATGGCCGTCTCATATGGAAGAAAAATGAAGCAATTGACCAGAGTTGCTTAGGTGTCTGTAGACGTGAGTCTAAAAGATCGAACGATTACTTGAAGGAGGAAAGACGAAGGAGGGGAGGAGGGTTCCACAGCTCTGTTGTTTCGAGGGTAGGAGAGGTATCATAAAGGTTAATCTTCGTGTAACTCTCCGCCACATAGAAACTGTGGGAAACATTAGCGAGATGCGTGTAAGGGGGCCAGAGTCTGTGTGTTTGGAGAATTGGTATTAAGGTAGTAAAGGCTGAGATATTAAGATAGGAGAAAGCTTTAATTATGTTGCGTAAATGTGATGTTTTAGTCATGCATGTGCGAAAAAAGAAATCGCTTTAATTGCCGTTTTGGCTGTCGAGGTATGAGCGGTTCAAGTGATCCTCCGTTTTCCCTGGTGAGTCACGTTTTCTTTGTTGTTTTTGTGGGTTGCCTTCCCAGATTTGTCTCTGGCCTCCCCAGGGTCGAGGCTGCATTACGGAGGGGAAGGGGAGGGTGGAGGGAATCACGCCTTTGTTTATGTTACTCTGTGTGTGTGTGTGTGTGTGTGTGTGTGTGTGTGTCACACGACCGTGATTACAGTGCGACCCCGTGCTTTGTGTTGCTGTGGTGATGTCTTTCTGTTTGTGGGGGTGTTGCTTGTGTTGCGATGGTGATGTGTGTGTGTGTGTGTGTGTGTGTGTGTGTGTGTGTGTGTGTGTGTGTGTGTGTGTGTTGCCATGACAGTGTTTATTTGCCTTGCAGTGATTGCCTTTCAGTCTGAGTAACGTATATGTTTTGCAGGGATCTAGTTTTTTTATATACATTTTTTTTTACACTGTTGATATACATTTCCACTGCAGCGTGTCTCACTGTCCTTGCATACATATATATACATTAGCTTGAGTTGTCTCCGCGTGAGAGGATTCTGAGTGAGTGAGTTCTCGACTCGGTGAGTAAAGGGGTATTGCTTTTCATATTGAGACTCGTGAGTAATTGTCATTTTCTTTTTATTAGAGGAGTCTCTCTGTCTCTCTCTCTCTCTCTCTCTCTCTCTCTCTCTCTCTCTCTCTCTCTCTCTCTCTCTCTCTCTCTCTCTCTCACTAACTAAGTTACTTACACGAGATGCAAGTAAACAGAGGAGCCGTGCGGTTCGACTCTGGGAAGGAGGACACCACACGTCCTCCCGTTTTCTTTGTCTTTAGATGGCAGGCTCCGTATGCTGATAATGGCGGCCAAGAGGGCGGAAGGAGGAGGAGGAGGGAGGAGGAGGAGGAGGAGGAGGAGAAGGAGAGCAATTGGAAAATGCTGATAGTTTTTTGTTTTGTTTATGTTAGCGTTATTTATGAGTCGCGCATCTTAAGACCTTCTTTTGGAGATGCATTCGTGGATCTTAACTACCCTTGCGCATGACGGACGTACGACCCATGAGCTTGACGATACGACCCTTGAGCGCGTATATAAACGACTTTCGAGTACGAAATAGGTCATTACACACACACACACACACACACACACACACACGAGATCCACTATCTTGACCTCAACGCCTTAGAAAAAAAGCCGGTTCCCTCTAGGGCTGCATTTAAAAAAAAGATTATTAATTAGTCGAAATTTCCGTGTGAGGCCCATTTAAAGATCACTGGCTTAACCCTCTCGTTTGACATTTACTCATATCTCCTGTCCTCATTTCCAGAGACATTTTCCTAATGTCTCGGTATTCAGAATCGTTATTCATGGTCAGTCGTTATTTTTGTTTTCTTCTCTAGTGCGCTTGATCAAGGTAAACACGAGAGACGTTCCTTTAGGCTTGCATTATTGTAAGTCGTTCCGTATTCTGACTTCCGTTTGACATTGGTAAGAATGATTTTTCTCAGCTTTCTATAAATTCGCTATCTTTTACCAGCAATAAATGAATATGTCGTAAAATGCGAAAGATAGAAAATGATTGATTCGGTACGACGTCTGTGTTTTTATTGCAAAGGGATAAAAGAACGTACAGGACTTCACCCCCCCGCTATGTTCAGTTGCGTCTTGCTGTTGCGCGGGGGCGGGTGAGGCAGCTTCTGTTGTGGCAGGAAGAGGAGCCACCGGTTCCCTACATGACCTCAACGTGAAACGTGATACCTCACCCCTTTTTGCCGCGTTTCCTTTTCTCGTCCTTTTTTTCTTCTTTTTAATATTCCCGCCCTCGGAGGACTGGGTGACTCTTCGCCCGCTCGCTCACTCTCCCAGAACTGCTTACACCATGACTCACTCACGCGTTCATTAACCCTTTGGACTTCTTGAACACGACGGTAGGACCCATTGAACACGACAGTACGGGCCTTAAGCGGGACGATACGACCCCTTGAGCACGACGGCTCGGCCCTTAAACACGATGATAAGACCCTTGAAAACGGCGGTACGACCATTGAGCACGACGGAATGGCCCCAGCGTACAACGTTACGACCTTTCAGCACGACGGAACAGCCCTTTGGAACGACGGTACAGCCCTTCAGCACGACGGTGCGTCCCTTGGGGCACATCGGTACAACCCCTTTTGGCATGTTAGTGCAAGCCTTGGGTATCTGATAGCCTGGTCGTTGATCAGGTCAAAGGTTACGCCACCATGCCCATGGGTCGCAGCGTCCTGCTGAAGAAGGGGTTGGTTATATTTCTGACCCTTCCTTAAAACGTGAGTTACATTGCCCTAGCCCGGGGAGACGAGGCGTTAAGATAATGAAATGGTTATCCCGTAAATCGGGGTTGGGACTTTGTTACACAAACGGTTAACTTCAGGTCGGGTTACGGAACCATATAACGATAACGCTCATCATCCGTTTTTTTTTTTTATGGGATTGGTTTTACGTACAGTGCACGGTATGCTAACATCCGCTGCCCTTAATAACTTCTGTGTATGAACTACTCTTCGTAGTGTTGTTCTTCTTCGTCCTTTTTCATTCTTATGTTTTGTTAGTGAATACTTCCAGGCGTTCTTTCGTTTGTTACTGTTGGAAACTTTCCGAGTTTTTGCTCTTTTGTTTGCGGGCGATTGGGGGAATGGGAGGGGGTGTGCCTGGTTGGTGAGTCAGTTGCTGTTTGCGGATGACACAGCGCCTGTGGCAGACTTGAGTGAGAAATACCGCATAAGCTGATGTCTGAGTTTGGAATCTTATTCTTACGAGAGAACTAACTTCTAGGTCCTTCACTAACCTCCTTTCCGCCAGCGACCAATATGCTTTTCATTCTCTCGTGGGAAACCACATGAACATTATGCCTTTCTTGTTCCCTCGTTTTCTTTGCCAGGGAATTTTGCGCGCGAAACTTTTGCGTTCCGGTGACTGAAGTGTTGATTCAGAGAAGCTCCCAGTCGGAGGCTCTTGAAGAAGAAAAAAAGTTGTAAATTTCCGCTAACGAGGTATGTGATGGTGGAACAACAGCAGCAGCTGTTGGCTGGTGGGGAAGGGAAGTCATGGGTAGTTTGTGACCGTTTTCTTTGGTGTTGATGCGGGGCGTGTACTTCGCAAGGTAGATAGACAACAGATCTCATTGTTCTTAGTTTACTGCTTATGGTTGGAAAATAGTGTCGAAATGATCGATTATATATATATATATATATATATATATATATATATATATATATATATATATATATATATATATATATATATATGAGTGTGTGTGTGTGTGTGTGTGTGTGTGTGTGTGTGTGTGTGTGTTTTGATATAAAGTTTTCTCATTGTATTTTGAACTATATGAAGGTGGCGAGATCGACTAAATCATAACATCAAAAGTATGCGTTACTTATTTAGAGTATGAAATGATTTCCCTTCACGTAATGGAAAATGGAAAACTGTTGTCTGCATTAATGTTACTCCTGGTGTTGGTTGTGAGGTTCGTCACATATTCTTGCTGGAGCTGTTGTCGCCGGCGACGCCCCCCCTCCTCTCTCGCAGTAGTGACTGAAATTAGTCGCAGTTTTGTGTTTCACTGACTCATTCCCGTCATAAAAGAGCCTGATCCTGTGTGTGTGTCGGGCGGGAGTCCTTTACACTCGTTTTGCCCCTTCTCTTAACCGTGTATAATTGTACCACACACACACACGTCAGCCTAAGCCTGGTATTTATTCATCGACCAGCCCCGAAAGGGAGGATGAACACCTGGGTTTTGTGTGTGTGTGTGTGTGTGTGTGTGTGTTTACAGACATATATGTATGCTTGTTCGTTTTGCCGCCGTGTTTTATTTAGGTGTTGGAAGGCTTGATAATGGGAATGTAGGCTCGAACAAGCGTACAGCCAGGAGGTATGTGTTTGCAAGTGTCCTTGTGTTGTGTTTTTGTGCCGGTGGAGTTAATGTGTGTAAATATGTGTGTGTGTGTGTGTGTGTGTGTGTGTGTGTGCACCACTAACGCTAGAGGCATTTCCTGAAAAACAGCTCCCCCAAGCTGTCAACTTAACAGGAAAAGTTAAGTGCCGTTTTTTGTGTTCTGAGACTCGTTCGAAAAAAAAAAAAACGGATGGGTTGGGTTTAAATGCGGGATAAATTAAAGTACATCTGTAGTCAAATTAAGGTCGTTCACGTTTTTTTTTTTTCTTTATCGTATAGAAATACGTTCAGCGTTAAAACTTGACGTAAATGGACCGGCCAGTTAACGAGCGCGCCACCAGTTGCAGAAATTAAGCGTTTGAATTTTTACGGCCCGTCCTTGTTGGATCTTGCAAGCGCGTTGCATAGCCTGAGGCGATAGCTCTCGTCTTGCAAAGCTCACTTGATAAACCTAGGGATAATGATGCAGAGTATTATGTTTGTGCGTGCGGGACTCTTCCCACACTGTGTCTACGACGAATGATTCACAACACACGATCTCGCAGAACCTCCTCCCTTCAGTACGCAACAGAGTTATTCGAGGAAACGCTCCCTCCCCGGTCTGTTTACACGCCTGAGCAGTCCTCGTCCGTAGAGGCTCTTTCGATGGGGAAATACGTTGCGTTCAGGTATATAAACTGGCCTGATTATGGAACTGAGACGCGACAGATCTTATTCAAAAGATTTCCCTGAAACGTGACACAGAACGCGTTCGAGCGAGAGGTACAGGAACACCACAGACATTAATCTATAGATAGAAAGAAAATATATATGAGCTAAACCGATAATTATCTGGAGGTCAGGGATATGTGAGGGATTATTTTTTTTTCTTTTTAGACGAGGTAAAGAGTGAACCAGTGGTGTACCGCGGGGCTCGATCCTTGGACCGCTGTCGTTCACGACACATATTCATCATATCTTTCCAAGAGAGACATCATCCATAACTCAGATGGTTACCGGATGATGGTACACTCGTAGAGGAGATGTTTATACGATTGAGAACGCAGCCACACTACAGAGTTGCTGTACCCGCTACAGTAACTTGTAGAGCTGACTGCAATTCAGCCGGGAACGGATGAGAAGTTACGAAATCAGGACAGTGAAACGAGGCCGGACGTTGACTGAAAGTGAGACAGATATAAGGCAGGGGTGATGCGAGACGGGTACACCAGCCCTAGACGGGGACACCAACCCTACATCCTTGACCGTGGACCGTCCATCAGCGGGAGACATGGACGATAAGAGAGTCCAGCGTGTGTCATGACTCGAATTATCTCGAGCAATGTCTCGAAACGAGATGGTGTCGTGTCAGTTTAGAGATACCACGAAAAAGATGAAATTAACGAGGCAAGGAAATAAGTAGAATAGTCAGCTAATGAAACGAACCATAAGTGAATGGAATAGCTACGTGGTATTCTAAAAAAGTTTGTAAAGACAAGTGAGGTATTGAAATATTGGGGCCAGCAAGTGTGAAGTTTTTCACCGTAGGCACGGATATGTAGTTGCAAACACACACACACACACACACACACACACACACACACACACACACACACACACACACACACACTAACAAGTTCAAGATAGTATATAATAAGGAACAGATGTTTCAGAGATGAAGTCACACAAGTGTGAAATTCTGCCCGTATGCACAGATAGGTAACACACACACACACACACACACCAGGAATCAGACCCCCGTGTTGTCTGTCAAGATGTGTCGCTGTGGAGCATCTCGGGGAGGCAGGAGGCTTGGAGAGGGGGGGGGGGGGGGCGCCACGACTCAGGGTTGCCGACCAACCACGGAGAGAGAGAGAGACAGGGAGAGACCCTCCCTCTGAAGGAGTACCAATGATAAAAGGGGAGGGTGCGGGCGTGTGTACAAGGACAACGCCAGCGAGCAGGTCCTCCCTCCCTCCCTCTTGAACCATAGTGACTGGACTCGACGTGAATATTTTTATGAGTTAAGAGCAATTTTTATCTTAAACCCAGATGATAGCTTGTGGTGGAGGAGGAGGCAGGAGGGAGGAGGGAGGTGAGGTGTCTCTTCATCCTCATGCTACATCCCTTGTCTGAATCATAAAGTACACAAAGAGGGTGTTAGGATGGCAGAACACTCCCACGTTGCGAGTGTAGCATTATGTTACACCACCACCGCCACCACTTTGCAACAACCCTTACACCGCGACGGGAAACACTACACGATGAGGTGGTGGTTGATTTTTACGGTCAAAGGTGGTATTACCAAGACGGTCGAGTTGAGGGATATGTTAACTGCCACCGCCCCATGACTAGCTGGTTCGGCGTCATTGATGCCGCTCGCTCCTTTGATTTATGTGTCTTACACGTGGAGGTGACCATGGTCTAACCTAGGCTTTCATATCTGGGAATAATGTTATGGTTTGATGTTCTGATATTACAGCAACATGCGAATGGCCTGATGAATTACTTACATCCATAACCAACCTCCCACCTCTAGGCATGAAATGAAAAAAAAAAAACTTACCCCTGGCCTCACATTTCAACAACCTCTCCTCACAGTTCCCCCCACCTTCCCCCAACGAATACGAGGTTAACAAAACACAGACACGCCGAAGTTATCCGACAGGCGCTAAATAACTGCCTTCCCAGCACAGTCTCGTAATCCACACCGCCACACACACACACACACACACACCTATCTAAAACTACGCTCCCCAGGCATGCACGACCTATGCTTTCCCATCTGTTTTCTGGACACTAGTCCACCACATTACAAAACACCAATTCAGCTCATCACAAGACACCCTTCATACCCAAGAGCCAACCCACACTGAACGATTACATCTCAATTGTCCTGTGTTCACCCCCCTTCCCTCACACACACACACACACACACACACACACACACACATACACACACACACACACACACACACACACACACACACACACACACACACACACACACACACATCACTCGCCACACTTCTTGTCCTGTGGTTCCGCCCAGTTGGACGAAGCCAACATTCTGAGCGGTGCAGGGGAGGCCCCCAAAGAATACAATTCCCTCTTAACTTCATCATGACGCGTTTGATATCGAGCATACGATTCTCTCACGGGAGTTGGAGCATATCGACGTCAAGGGATGTCGAGGATTTAATGCCACGTTGCCTCGACCTCATGGGAATGTTACGTGGTGTTTGAGCATGTGATCTCACGCCAGCTTAAGCTTATGCTCACAGTCTCAGGTGCAGATGACCTGATGAGTTCGTTTTGGGTGACATTAATCTGAAATTGCTCGTCCAAAACAATTGTCTGATGCTGAGCATCATTCCCCTTGTGTGTCATCCAGTTTTTTGTTATCTCTGTGAATTAACACGAGTAATATGGTCGTGGCAGGAGCGTAATAAGCTTAGATATTGTATCACTCTTATTTATTTACCGTTTCCTGTCACTTATCAGTCATATTAAATAACGTGCTTGCTTAGTTTGGCAGTTTTGTTAGCTTGTGTATAGCATCCGACATGCGTTCTTGATAAGAGGATTGAATTTAAAGCAAAAATAAACAGAAAACGTGGAAGTCCACAAACCAGGGTCGCGGCAAGGAGCAGAAAACGAGGGGGGGGGAAAAACTTGTGAATGCAGATGGCAGTTGCAACCCCCATGGCAGTGGTGTGTAATTTTAGTGTATATTGCATGGCACGTGTGGCGAACGGTAGGGGGGCAAGCCGCGGCAGGGGATGTGATGTGCGCGGTGCAAAAAGGAAGGGGGAAAAAGGGAAAAGAGGCAATGTAGGGGAGGGGTCTGATTTGCTGTCATCTGGCCAGGTTGTTGTAGAAAGATGGACTCCCGCAAGCTCCCCTCGAAGTGTGTGTGTGTGTGTGTGTGTGTGTGTGTGTGTGTGTGTTAGCGTTTGGGACGGAAGGAGGGAGGGAGGAGTTCGTCAGGGTATCCACGGCATGTGTGTCGGGGGCGGGAGGGACAAGGCCTCGCGTCTCGCTCTCGGTGATCGAGGCGGTGGAGACATTCGTCATTGTTAGGACCCGTATGGCTTCATGGACCGGCGCCGCCTCTTGTTATGGCCTCTTGTGATGTCCACACCATCTCCCCCCTCCCCTCCACCTCACACTTGCCACCCCTCACATGAAGGAGGGAGAGAGACACCTCATGATGTCTCACCACCATCCTCATCACACTACCACCCTCACACGGGTCACGTCTCACTATTCTAACGTTAGTTTGATAACATACATCAAGATGCTAGTATGCATAGGTGTTAAGTTATACATGTTTATATCTGATAGAAGTTGATGTCCGTACTTACCCGCCCGAAACGATAGGATGAAGATGATGGCGAGACAGAGATGCGTCGCAGTGTTACACAGGGAACACATTTTTGAACGTCCTTCCTGAAGATCGGTGTCGCGAACTCTTCACCAGTGATTTGTAACCCAGTCAGATGTTCCGTGACCACATGCCCCGCAGGCGACAAGAGGGCTGGCCAACCTTTCCTCTCCTTCCTTCCTTCCTTCCTTCCTACTGGCGTGCTTCACGTGCGGCCTGACCTCAGACACTGCGGACTGGGTAGGGGGCGGGGGTTTGGGGTAGTTAGGGATGTCGCTCTGTCAGTGCGGTGTTGTGTGAGTTGGGGAGAGGCGCAACGTTACCCACACCGCGCTGGCTGACTCACTCATCAGGACAATGATTAGCGCATTAGTGCTCATTGAACAGCCGGCAAGAATCTCTCTCTCATCGTCTCTCGTCGTAAGCTTTTATACATACACGCTCACACACACACACACGCAGCTACGGTCTTTCGCTGTTCACTGATGATGTATCTTTGTAGTTCTTCTTTCTCTTATGGGTCGAACGTTCTCACGGTCGCCCCGTATGCGAGACGTGGTTTAGGAGCGGTGGAGAACCGTGAGGAGGAGGTGTCGTCGTGTGTCGCCTGTCCGTCAGTGTAGTCTCCCCCCTAAAACGACTACCACTTGACAACCCTACAGTTCATCTAGCAGTTTCTGCCACTTGCGATAACCGGGTTAATGCACACTATCCCGCGCTGTTGTCGGTGGCGACGTCGCTGTTGGAGATGGTGATGGCGGCGGTGGTGGTGCTGGAGATGGCGAGAGAGGAGGGTAGGTCCAGTCTTCATCATCAACCGCTCGGCGTCCACCAGGGCGAGCAACTGGCATGTGGCACCACTGCTGCTCCCTGGCTCCCTGGCTGGGACGCGGGACCCGGCTCCTCGCCTCGCGTGGAGGTGCTACTTCACCTCCCTCCCTCCCTCCTCCTCCTCCTCCTCCTCCTCCTCCTCCTCCTCCTCCTCCTCCTCCACCGTGGCTCTCGTCTTACTCCTCACATTTTCTTCCCCACATTTTCCACCCCTCGCTCCCGGGCCTTCGCTGTTCAGCTACTGATTCCCCCATCTCTCTCTCTCTCTCTCTCTCTCTCTCTCTCTCTCTCTCTCTCTCTCTCTCTCTCTCTCTCTCTAGGTTATATTTAGATAGATTTCTGTTGCCTTGTTTTCCTTTCTCTCTCTCTCGTGTCTGTTTTTTGTATTTTGTTTCTTCCTAATGTTATGTTTATAGTTGATGTATAACCACATTCTTTTTTTTTCTTTTTGCTATTTGAGTCTTACAGTTTCTGTGTGTTTGTGTATCTATCTTAGATCCTGTTGAGATTTTTAGATGTTTCCATGGTGGTTCCTTGCCCAACCAATCTCTCTCTCTCTCTCTCTCTCTCTCTCTCTCTCTCTCTCTCTCTCTCTCTCTCTCTCTCTCTCTCTCTCTCTCTCCGAGACTTCCCCTGGTCTCTCCTGCCGCATACCAGGACGTCCAACACTTGTCTCGCTGATCGTCCTCACCACCACACACGAGTCCCGTTCCCCCCTCCTCACCCTCGCTATCCTCCACCACCATCATCACCCCCCCCTCCCCTCACATCACCATCACTCCTTCCCCAACATCACCATCACCGCCATTATCACCACCAAATTCTCAGTTTCAAGTATGCTTCCCCCCCCCCCCCCTTGAACTGTAGAATATAACTACACATCTTAAGGTGTCATAAAAGACGCAGGATTGATTGATGAGGGATTTGGGCAGGATTTAGGTCTATTTGCCATGGCCATTCATGTCTATAGCTTCAAGTTATACCCAACAGCTGGATGGGATCTTCAACACCTTCTTCAGGTGGTGGTTGGTTGGGGTTAGGGTGTCGGGCCCCTCAAGGACTAGGGTCTTCTAAGACTTGTTAACGTCAGTCTGCATCCGTCAACCGCAACTTCTTGAACCCCCTCTCAGGTATTAATGATAGTCACACACACACACACACACACACACACACACACACATATTCTCACTGTATATATGATCCATGTAGCGCGGGCTGTTGAGGAAATACACGGGAAGTGGAAGGCACTTGGGAGTGCCCCTCCCATCTAGCGGGGACAACGTGAACCCGTATTTGAGTTATTATCTGTGGCTGAGGTTGAAGCCTTGGAAAATTATATATCCCGTTTGTTGACTGGAGGGGAAGGAAAAAGGTTTCGGGAACCGAAGACGTAGAAGACGATAGATCAACGAGATAGTGATGAAATGTATGGAAAAGGATTATATATATATGTTTTGGTAACGATGATAAAATTAGATTTATTTTTTGAAGAGATGCATGATTACCCTTGTAACAGTCGCTGGCTTAATTGAGCGCTCAGATGTCGGTACTCATTAACGACAACACCATACGTACGATTTTAACAGGTCGGACATTTGAGAGCGCGCCATGGCAACGTTGGGGTTGCGCCAGACGGGGTACCGGGCCCAATCACAAGACATCATCTTTTATCTATAAACCCTCATTGTATAGGGCGAGTCTGGTGAGTGTCTCGGATTATCTCGAGAGAGCGAGCGAGAGCGAGTGCAGTGCAGCCTGGGGATGCCTCATTTGGTTAGTAGACGATGTTACAACCACACACGGGGGTTGGTTGGGTTACAACCTGGGGGTCTCTGCAACGTGTTTTATATTTTCCTTTTTTTTTTCGTTTTCTTTTCGTATTTCAGAAAGGTGCTGTAGGTTATCGTGTGACACTTGAGGCTTGTCTAGATACAGTAACAGAGAGAGAGAGAGAGAGAGAGAGAGAGAGAGAGAGAGAGAGAGAGAGAGAGAGAGAGAGAGCTACCACGGTCCTCCACAAACAAACAGTCTCCCCCCCCCCCCACCCACCCCTTCTACACTCTCTCCTTCCATCACACAACCCTGGTATTTATGGCAACAGCTTAGAGATACAGGGATACAGGGGTGATGGGGAGATACAGTGATGCACCGATGCAGAAGAGCAATAGATACAGTCTAATGTACATATCTATACATAGCGTAATACATAAATTTTTAAAGTGGAGAGAAAGTGAAATATCGAGGTGGTGTAAATACGCTTGCTCCTTCATGTCTTGCGTGTGTAATATAACTCATATTCATTCATGTTCACCAGGATTTAGTGGCTAAGAAATTATTTACCCAATCCACCGGCATCACGGATCTCCTAGGAAAGAAAGTTTCCTCCTGTTGATCTTTGCAACAGATGTCGTTTTCTTCAGACAAGTTTCTGTTCTGAAGAGAATAGCAAGCGTTATGGCGGCTCATCCATCTCAATTATGTTTAAAACGCGATATTAAACTGAACGAAATATTACCAATAACATTTAATTGATATCCGGGTTAAACCATATGTTTCTCATTTAATAATGTAGACTCAAGGGATACTTAAAGAATTTACCGTGAGTCATACATACTATATTTAGTGGTGTTCTGTAGTGTTCTGGTGTCCATCAACAAACGAGGGAACACAGAAATGCAACATGGCATGTAGGGTACTCTATGGTCCCGTTTTCTGTATCACGCCTTCAGCGGTGACACGCGTACATATGGATCCATTCTTAGGTTGACGTGTTGTTTCCCTTAGCGTCCTGTTACGTGTGCTTCAAAACTTTCCCATTGGTCACGACGGGGCGATGATTGAGTGTACACTCGTGCTTCCATTCTTAGAGCACGATAGTACAACCATTGAGCACGCTGACACAACCCATTATAACAGGTCTGTATGACTCTTGGGTTTGACGGATTAGTTTACAGGTCAGAAATGATGCTTGGATATCGTCTCCACGTCGTGTTCCAGGGTCGTAGCGTCGTGTTGAGCCTACAACACCTATGAATAACAAACCGGGCTCAAACCTTTATATATATATATATATATATATATATATATATATATATATATATATATATATATATATATATATATATATATATATACAAAGAATTTTAGCGAGCCATCCCAAGCCTGTCCTCCCCACATACCCCGTCACCCCAGCCGCTGCCACAAAGAGCGACGCCCACCACCACCCAGCTCTCCTCCACTCCCCTCTCCCTCCTCTCCATTACAACATCGCCTCTCTCTCTCTCTCTCTCTCTCTCTCTCTCTCTCTCTCTCTCTCTCTCTCTCTCTCTCTCTCTCTCTCTCTCTCTCTCTCTCTCTCTCTCTCTCTCATTTTTCTCCCCATCATTCACTAGCCCCCCCCTCCTCCCTCCTTCCACTCTCCCAGGATTTACATATGTGGTGTAAGGAACACCTCGGCCACCACCACCACCACCAGCCGAGGAAGAACAGAGAGTGTGGGGGCGAGGGGTGGTTGTTTTTTTTTTCTCTCTCTCCCTCCGACAGTAAAAGTGTGAACCATTATTGTTAGTGGTTGTGTAGAGGGAGGAGAGACGACCGGAGTGGTGTCTGTTGTAGATGGTGATGGGAGTGTCCGATGTTAAGAGGGGTGGTAAGGTGATTTTTGATGCAGAGGTGTAGGTGATATTTTGAAGGGGTAAGTTAATGTGGAGGGTTAAGGTGACTGTTTGTTTGGGGGGGGGGAGAAGATGTTTGAAAGATCTGTTTACAAGTTTTTGGTGCTTTGGGAGACAAGCATGTGAAGTTTAAGGGTGCAGAAAGAAAGCAATATTTTGCTTTCGTGTGTTAATCTGAGAGAGAGAGAGAGAGAGAGAGAGAGAGAGAGAGAGAGAGAGAGAGAGAGAGAGAGAGAGAGAGAGAGAGAGAATCAACGCTTATGTCTGGAAGGATTTGTGAGTTTCTATGCCTGACGTCGAAAAGGTCGTCAGATATCCAATTTTGAGGAAAGAAAACGAATGATTTTGAAATTATATACGATGCATAACTTAAAGGAAATTGAAAACGGCCAGTGATAAACTTGACTTCAAAATGAAGTGATTACACGTCTTTTGTTACTGCAATACCATTAGTGTAAAGCGAGTATAGCATCGCATACTAAGTTTACGTATGATGATTATTATTTCAAACGAAAACACGCAGCAAAATGACTCAAACATCCAATGTCACTGAGGTCATCTCTTGAACGTGAAGGAAATGCCATATATATATCATTTCACCACTGCTGCAGCAGCAGGTCTTGTGCACATATGTATGTTGAATACATATGGCAACATCAGTCATGTGAGGCGAAGCCCCGCCCACCGTCGGGGGTCCCCTGCCGTAACTCGACTCTGTGGAGACCATATTTTTGTCTTTCTTCTGCGGAATGAGAGACTGAGATTGCGTCAGAGGCTCTGTACTTATGTCCTAAAGCAGTTACTAAGGACGCTTTATCGCTGAGTCAGGTTGCTTCTTTGCTAGACGTCTCGCCTTTCGCGGCGATATGGGAGACTGCTTGGGTGGGAGCGCTGTTGAGATTTGTCCCAGGCTTCGCTTGTGTTGAGCGCGACGGGGGATAGTTGATGTAGTTGATGTTCCCGGATGGAGTCCGCTCTGATGATACATATATGAACGTTGGTCTTACGGGATTCAGACACTTATTTTAAGTCAGGAAGAGTATTGTAAACGTTAAATATCCTTATATCATTATTCTAATTCTACTTTTTCGATGTAATATTCTCTGTAACGTTGTTTTCCCAGTTTTTAATATTTTAAGGATGTTCAGAGATATTGCAGGGAATTGCACTGTTCTAGAATTGTGGGTGAGAATAGTTATTGATAATATTCCCTGGTATTACGCAGTGCGTGTTTTATTTTGCCCGACGTGTAAATTGGAGCCGAGTTAGCACGTCCGTCGTTGCCTAGCAACGTGTAAATAACATCATGGCTGCTGGAAAGGCATGGAAAAGTCCAGTAGCGCGCAGGCTGGACGTTGGCATGGAGTGTACCCGTTGTAGGAGGTCAGTTTAGTGAAGATTTATTCGCAAAGTTTATTTCAAATATAAATATGAGTGAAATTGACGACTTTGGTACTTGTAATCATCAGTGTGTTGACGAGTGACTGATGAAGCTATATTTCTGCCCTTTCTTTCGGTAATTATTTGATTAATTGAGTATTTTTTCCGGCTTGAGTGATATTAACGAATCACCTGCTGAAATGGCTTTCGAGTTAACCAAAAATATTCGCTGTAGTTTCTCCCCGATCACTCATATCCTCTATACACGACTATTACCATCAGTTTGATAAACAGGGATTACATAATTTGTTACATGTAATGTTTATCTTGGCATCGCTTTGTAAGTAGGAACAAATTAAAATCATAATTGATTACAGTCATGGGATTTAGATTGTGGTTATTTCAATAGCCACTAATAGAAAACTCTTAAGCGTTGGCAAATTAGATATATATGTATTATAATCTCGAATATGACTCCATATTACTTTAGATTCCAAATTAAGTTATGTATCTTGTTCACGATTATCAGTTACTTTATCATCGACTGTCATTTAATTGTGGAATTGGTACCTGTGTGCATTATATATGTGTCTACCCTTAAATTTAAGGTAAGGAACATTTTCTCTGGTCGTTAGTTTCGTCAGTTATCATTCATATTATTAGTATTACGGTTCTGCTCAAGCTACATTGAGAATATATAATTACTAATAATATTTGTTGTTACTTTGCATTAAACTAATTAAATTTTCCGTCTATAATGACTGTCAATAATGATTAAATGCTTTATCTTTGGTTTTTCATAGAAAACGGTTATGAATTCATGCCTAACTCTTATAGTCATGAAAAATGTTATGTACTACATTAGATTACCGAAGACCTTTCCATTTTATGATACATGATGTTAATAGACTAACACCATTACACTCAAACTTTCCCCAGTACAGTATATTAAACCTATATATATTTTAAAAAGTAATCTCACCATGAGAAACAACCTAAGGTAAAGTTTAGATAGCTTTCTGAATTGCTCTTCATGCATCAAATTGCAAATTCTATAATACGAAGGTAGAACTGTCAAACTCAGTGATTGAGGAATTATCTTAGTTGAATCTTGAAACACGCCAAAAAAGAATTGCTTCAGTAGAGAAATACAGTTTTCGTGTATAAAACTTGGTACTTTCCAAAAGTGAACTTGAAACTGCACCGTTTGACCTTTAAAGTTTTCTTAACCAGAAAATCAGGCTTTGTTGTTCTCTTTGTTTAATTCTCTTAATTTCAACTTACGATATTGCTTAGAAACTAACACTTGATAAGGTAGAATTGATAGAAATTGAATATTGCTTAATTTCCACTGTAAATGCACTGTTGCTCTGATATGAAACTGGAGAATATGACGATTTTACAGGTATTTTTTTTCATCTTTCCAACAGTCGACACGCCGCCCACCGAATCTCCCAGGACTCGGAAGATGACTTGCTGCCAGGGCGTGGGCGTGTTCGAGGGCGGGACAGGGCACACGTCATACGCGAGGGCGTGTCTAGATGGACCTTCCCGGCCCGCACCCCCGCGCGTCCTCTGCCGTCCATGCGCGCTTGGCAACGCTCGCATCCGTGGTCGCTACAACTTCAGCACGCTAGAGATTATGTGAGTTAGAGAATGTATGTGTTTTTATTGTATGAATTAAACTCACTCGCAAAATTAAGAATTCGGTTAAGGTCTTGTTTTATACATTAGTCAGGATTTATTGATGATTATCGAGTGAATGATTGATTGATTGGTTGGTTATTTGGAGTTTAATCCTATCGACTGCCGGGGCTTGCCCTTGTAAGAGACCCGCTACTGAGTGTAGCGCCGTCTTGGAGCTGCAAGAGCCCCCCTAGTTGTATGATGGATATATTCGTGAATTATCGTTCTTTAGAGCATCCCGGATATGGAGGGCGTGGTCTCGGACGAGTTGCGTCACAGGATAGAGCGTGTTCTCTCGTTTCCCATTGGTCGGCACCAGGGTGACTTGTCCACCACGGAGACCACGCCGTCTACCCCCATAGAAGATAGAAGGTGAGACGCCAGGTTGCCCAAGGTTCGAGTGGAATGTTGGACATTATTTAGTACGACTCTTGAACACGACGGTATGACCCTTGGGTATGATGGACAAGCCTTTAACATGACCTTGTAAGGGCCAGGTCTTCATACCCCCAAGGGTCGTACCGTAAAATGAACATTGGCCTTCATTTTACCTCTAAGACGTTACGATGCTTGGCTTGACCTCTTTTTGCAGATGTCCGGCGGGAGGTCTTCTGCAGGAGTACCTAGACCAGCTGGGTCCAGAGGGCGAGGAGGACGACGAGCTGGTCTTCCAGGGGTGAGGCTCTGGAATTAGTACGCGTACTTTGTGTGTGTGTGTGTGTGTGTGTGTGTAGTGTAATGGTCGTCGACAGCCAAAGGGTAAAACTTAACATAAATATGTTGAATATTTATATGGGGTGGAATAGTGGGAAACCTAGACTACGTTTTCTGTGTGCCACATATATCTCATCTCTTCTGTCTAGGTCACTTCCTAGAGTCAACTTATCCCTCAATTCTTCTTCCTTTACGTTTTCCTGCAGGTCAGAGAGCGACGACAGCGACGCTGACCTGCTGTACGACCCCGAGAAGGAGACGTACACGACGCCCTACTTGCTGTATCTGCAGCAGCCTCGCGCGAAGAGGGCCGAGCAGCCCGCCTTTCAGGACGCCGCCCTCCTGCAGGGCAACACGTGCAAGCTCGAGGTCAGGCTCTTGTAGAAACTGTTGATTCGCTAGTTTTACATTAGTTCCATAATCAGTTTTGTAAGGCGAGATTCTGGACTGGAACTGAAGTCCAGGCGGACTCATCCAGTCCCCCATGGGACTCTGACCTGAACTAGACCATAGTGGGACCTGGTGACTCGAGGCGAGTCCGCTTCATAGTCACAGTCAGGAAGCGTCCATCGCCTTAGTGAGGGATGATCAGCTGGGTCTTGGAAGATTATTGGGGGGTCGAAAGGGGGGGGGGGTCGCCTCGAGCACCCCCTCCGCCCCCATCCTTCCTTCCCAAGTCGTCCCCCCTCCCACCACCACCAGCAGGCCAAACTGACGTCATTCGTAAGGCTTGATCGTCGAGTCACGCTGTTTTTATTATCATTATTAGTATTATTGAGTAAGACGGTCTTCGTGTGACGGAAAGATATTTTCAGTTTGCTTGCTGTGTGTGTGTGTGTGTGTGTGTGTGTGTGTGTGTGTTCTTTATGTGTTTGTGCGTAGATGCCAATTTGTGCATGTAGAGAAGCAGTTGTACAAATGTGGGACCGCATCAGTTTGATTATTCAGTTTTTGCAATACGTTGGATTTATTTTTTTTTTTTTTCGTTGATCACCATACTGTAGTTACAGTATGGTTTTTCTTCATCTGTCTTGGCTCTTCAGTTTTTCTTCATTCTTGTGTCATGGGACTTAGCAGTTCCCACCCCCAAAGAATTGCTTCGTACCGTCGTCGAATCCATTAAGGATATTGGATCAATGCCAACTTCTCCCAACCGTCTGGCTTATGGTTTTATGATATTGGCAGATGCAAGGTTGCTGTCCTTTCTCAGAACCTCACGTTCCTTTGTAAAGTCTTATGTCTTCGTCAGCCAGTGGACGCTTTCGTGCACACTGTGTTTCCCCCCCAAGTTAGAGAGAGAGAGTGTGAGTGAACTGGCGATGGATACTCTATTTTCAGCCTGAAACACGAGACAAACTTCTTGTCGGAGCGTCTCCAAACTTTGCCCACTTTCTTTTGTGACCAGTAATGCTTTTCAGGACGAGGGGGACGAGCATGGGACTCCAGGAAGAGGGCGTGAGGGAGCGATGGGACGCTCGGGATACAGGTCCAGCGTCCCCACTTCCTCCAGAACACCCACCAACAACAAGGAACTTCCGACGTCATCAGCCTCCAACAGCAAGGAGCCCCCAACATCAGCCTCCAACAGTAAAGAACCCCCGACTTCAGCATCTAATAGCAAGGGACCTCCAACTTCAGCCTCCGACCTTGAGCAGCTCCAGACTTTGAGTCTGCACCGGAGGCGACCCTCCGCAGACCAGGGCGGCCTAACCGCGGAGAGAGACGCCGTGGGAGCTGAAGCACCCGAAGACCCGACCGGCCTCTGCGAGGAGCCGAATGACGAGCTCCTGACGGAGGAGGATGACAACGACGGTGGTACCGCCGCCGCCGACCCGAACCGGAAGAAAAGGAAGAAGAAAAAGAAGAGGAGGAGGAGGAAGAGTAACGCTCATCGCGAAATGGCCGAGGAAGAGGTGGAGACGGAGGAAGAGCTTCAGAAAGCTAAGCTGGAGGACCTGAAGAAGTCCATAGCCCTCAGTCTGTTCCGGGACTTCGCCAAGAACGTCTTCGCCAGGGATCACCCAGACTTCCAACTGTTTGATGGCTTCGAAGACCTCGACAGATCCAAATACCTGAACGTACCAAAGGCGGGTGCTGGAGCCCTGAAGTGAGTCATACCGTCTCGCTCAAGGCTTGTAGTGTCGTGCTCAAGGGTCGTACTGTCGTGCTCAAGGTTCGTACCGTCGTGCTTAAGGCTCATAACGTCGTGTTCAAGGACCGAACCGTCGTGCTCATGGTTCCTAAAATCGTGCTCAAGGCCTCCTTAGGTCGTGCTCAATGGACGTACATACGTCTCAAGGCTTCTGACTTCGTGCTTAACAAGGCAAGAAAAAAAAAAATGTCATCCATTTTAAAGCGTATCGTAAAGGTAACGAAAACGTCTGGAAAGTGTGAGAAAACGGTGGTCACCCCAAGGCACAAGACGGTCAGCTCAGTTGTCATTTGTGTTTACCAACAACGTATGTTGCTGACGATATGTGTGTGTGTGTACACGTCACTGGGAAGATGCGTGGTTCTCTTAGGGAGTGGCCTTGTCTATGCATGTTAAGTAGGAGGTTACGAGTGGTTGCTTATTATGCATATATGTTTGAGCTTGCTATTATATATATATATATATATATATATATATATATATATATATATATATATATATATATATATATATATCTTTTTCTTTCATACTGTTCGCCATTTCCCGCGTTAGCGAGGTAGCGTTAAGAACAGAGGACTGGGCCTTTGAGGGAATATCCTCATCTGACCCCCTTCTCTGTTCCTCCTTTGAGAAAAAAAAAACAAAAAAACAAGAGGGGAGGATTTCCAGCCCCCCCGCTCCCTTCCCTTTTAGTAGTAGCCTTCTACGACACGCAGGGAATACGTGGGAAGCATTCTTTCTCCCCTATCCCCAGGGATATATATATATATATATATATATATATATATATATATATATATATATATATATATATATATATATATATGAGAAAATCACAACTTTACAAATGCGGAAGCACACGAGGAAGAGGAAACACGAGTAATTAGTTCTTTGAAGATGTGGTAATACATGAAAGCGCTAAGGATTCCCGTTTCTCTTTCCTAATGGTCTCTCAATATATATATATATATATATATATATATATATATATATATATATATATATATATATATATATAAGGTGTTCTCGGAGAAAATAACATTACAATAATTCCCGTAATTGTTTTTGTAACCGTACGGAACACGTTTTCACCTATATACCTTAACGGATTCACCATATAATATTACCCGTAATGGTTTACTGACACTGTTCTCGTATACGCTTTAACCATCTCTTAACCGAAATCAGTGATTTAAAGTCGATATATAAACGCTCCATATTTTCATGGGTAACGAGAAATCTGAGCTGTCGCCGTCATATCCCAAGCAACGCCTACCTGCGCCCTGTAATGAGCATAACCAATGAATCGAAATATTATGTAATGATTTATGATTTACGATTTATAATCACAGTTCTCGGGCCGCTCGTGTGACGTGAGCATGGCAACACAACATCGAAGTAGATCCGTGTCACGAGGAGGTTTGATGGTGAAGGTAGACAGGGGGAGAATATGCCAAGAAAATAAACGGTTATGGCAGTAATACCCCGAGCCACAGGTTGCTATGCCATCGGCTGCCGTGTGCTCTCTCAATATCTATTTATTCCAGGCACGAAAAAACTATGTCGAGTCAAAAAGAGAATGTCAAGAAATGCGTGCGATAAAAGTCAAAGCTAATTGTTCCTAGAACAGTGCAAATTGACATGTATTTAATGAATAAATTGATGAGTTTTTAGAGGGTATGGTGTAACTGTGTGAGGGGTAGGTGGGGTGGCGGTCGGCAGCCTCAGGCAAGACAACAGGTTGGGGCACACACGTGGCAAGGCTCCAGTGGACCGCGGACGGAAACGGGATCAAAACTCCACTTTAAATAGGCATAAATTCTCCCTCTGGATGAACCCCAATTGATCAAGATGAAGTGCTTGGTGATTATAGGTAGGTGTGACCAATCCTCGCAATTAAGTTGAATAGCGGTGATGATAATCCGCTGGTGTGAGGGTGGATGGGTTTAAAAAGATATTACGTGTTGGTAAATCTTTGGTTCACTTGAAGTATAGTTATTGTTACTGTGTTTGGTCATCATTTTAAGTTGGCACAGATGATGTAGTTATGTTTCTTAGTTGAAATGTTATTATGATTTTACGAATTGTTAAAAGGCCGTGTTTACCAGTTTCTAGTGCTTCTCAAGGTAACTCTTAGAAGTAATTATGAAGCAGCTGACTTGCTCACGCAGGTCATTATTATTATTGTACGATATCGAAACTGAAGCCAAACATTGTTTTCCCTCCAGCTTACCCTAACTTAAACTAACTAGCATGTTGAGGTTCTGGATCGTAAGCAGTGACATTTTTCCTAACCTAACCCAAACCCATACTAACATATATTCTTTAATGAGAACCATGAAGTTCCGATATCGTAACTAACCACAGTTTTAGTAGTTGTAGATCTTTTGGACTAACTATGTAGTAGATTGAAAGATGCATCTACTTTAGAGGACTTGTACTCCAGGTGAACTAAGGCAGAATCTCTTCCTACCTTGTGGATTATACATTACAAAACCATAGATGTAAAACGTAATAGATTGCTTGTATTTTCCACAACAAACGATTTTGTATTGTTATACCCGCAGTTGAAAATTTAGTTGATTTAGAAATAAACTTGCATGTGGAGAACGTGTATAAAGCCATCTATTTTGTGTGTGTGTGTGTGTTCTTGAGAGGAGATCCCTATATTAACTTTTCAAAGGGAAGCCAAAGGTCATGTAAGAGACTTTTTTTTTGTAAAATTATTACGAAATCAATTGATTTTTCAGTGGTCATTTTCATATATGATTTATTCATGGTACATATTGCATGAAAAGTCATAGTGGACCTAAAAACGCTTTAGATTTTTTCTCTTGGAACTATAATTTTGTCTGCCCTTAATCTGGACAGTGATCCGAGTTTGTTTACATCTACTTACACTTAAATCTGGAACTGCTAGCCATTTACATGTGAAGTGTGTACCTTTTGATTAAAAATGGAAAAAAAAAAGTTCAGAGAAATATGCAAGGGAGTTAAAGAGTATGAGATTGCATATTTTGTGTAAATCTTGGTAATGCATGGGCATGTTCCTGCCTTATGTGTCAGGAAAGCAGCCTTGTTGAATGTAGAGTTAGAATTATTTGTAAAAGCAACTAATGATGCCTTTTCAGTCGATATTGTGGTATTCCATTGGCTGATTTAGTTTCATTACTTAGTTCAACATCCGTTGGATTATATAACCTCGTATGCCAAATTTTACCGAATTATTTGAGTTAATTTAAGATTGGTATATGTGCTCATCTGATAGTTGGTAATTCGGATTTGATAGTAGTACGATGAGCAAGTTGAATCTTAGAGGGCCAGGTCGGCTATAGGTATATATTGCTTTTTCGAGTGGAATTTTGAATGTTTGTGTGAAAATAGTGATTACAGTCCATTCGCCCAATTTTAGGACTGCATTTCCTGTAACGAAGACTTTTACAGCTGCATTCTGACATCCCAGATCTTAACGTCAGTGCACTAGATGCGTTGTGGTGTAGGCCTAACGTAAAGTGTGTAATGGTCTAGCGTTAGCTGGCGTCCCCAGTGCACGCCCCACACCGCTCAACCATCGCTCTGTAACTCGACACCAGAGCAGTTATCAGCTTTCATTAGCGGGACACGACTGCGTTCACAATTTGGATAATGTGCGTTCCGTTGTGCCTGCTGCGTTCACAGCCTCGTGAATGTGTGCGTTCAATGTGGTGCTTTCAGAACGCCAAGAACACTTATTTTTATAAATGTTGCTTAGCGTCGTAAGGATGCCGAGAGATGTTTGTGAGTCAGCTTGAAAAAAGTTCGTAGTTTTGTGTTTCATGATTTTGGTGGTATGCACAGTTACGTCAGGCTGTTTGCGATAACCTCGCAGTGATTTAATTTTGTTTTGTCTGGTTGTGTGACAACATTTGGTCATAACTTCGAACTGCATTCGCCATAGCTGGAATTCCAGATACATAAGTGTGAGTTCGCAGATTTCATTGTACTGTTGGGGCACTGCGTCTTGTGTTGAAACTGTGGCATCTGGGAGAGATTTTGCCGGAAAGAAAAAGCCATGGTAGTCAGGAAATTACATGCCTATCCCCTATAACGGCCATCGTTGCAAAGATATTTTGGACTTCATTTTCACCGGACTTCATTAGGATATTTGAGTCATAAGTATACCATGCATGAACAAGTCTTACACGTTAACTTTGGCTAGGCTATTATTGGTATAAATTGAATTAGATGAATGAAAAAATGATTTTGGTACTGTAGTATTTTTCTAAGGGGTAGGGTATTTCAGACAACACTTCCACAGGATTTACGAAGAATTTTTCGTAACTTGCGATGGTCACAGTGGGGTACTGGGCTATGGGATGTCATGCCATTGTGATTATGGACAAGGAACAGCGGGGTATGTTTGTGTGTGATTATCTCTTTGTGAACGTGTGTGTGTGTGTGTGTGTGTGTGTGTGTGTGTGTGTGCATTTCGGGGTTTCGTAAGACGGGAGGGTTTGATTTTACTGGGCTGCGGGAGGCTGCCGGTGTGGAGAAGCATTAAACAATGAGTGGAGCGTTTGGTCATGTTATAACGAGGTTTTGGATGGTAGCCATTGTGTTATGTCTCGCGCAGAATGAGGAAGGGGTCTTGTACCAGTGAAAATTCAGAGACAGTATTCCGTTACCATTCGCCTCATTTTAAGATCTTTTCTCATTGGAGGTTGGGTGTAAGAAATTATTGGACTGTAGATAGATGAAAATTTTTCAGCAACAACATGGTAAGTATTACTGTTATAACAAAAATTGGCTGTCTAAAACCCCTTAATTTTGATTATATTAACAAAATAGGTTGCACAGGAGTGATTTGTATTTTTCATTTTCATTTGCTTTGTAGGATTTTAACATACATAGAATTATGGATTTTTAGGAATTATATTGTTGATAACGAATGATGTCCTTTAACCTCTGACAGACTGAAGATGTATGAAACGATCAGCCAGGAAGTTCATGGGGTTCGGTGAGTGGAATATATATATATATATATATATATATATATATATATATATATATATATATATATATATATATATATATATTCGATTAGACACCGGAAACGCGTCTGTATTCTGAAGGCCAGTAATTTCCGTTCCTCAGGTTAGGGTTTATGGGGGACTATTGTCGCCTCTCTTTAAGAGAGAGAGAGAGAGAGAGAGAGAGAGAGAGAGAGAGAGAGAGAGAGAGGACGTTATTACCAGTTGAAAGATACACACAGTCCGTTGTTGAGGGAGTTTTAAAGGCATAGTCGCGATAAATGTTGTGGTCTCTGATTACCGATGTGAGACGTGTCCAGGTTGTTGATCCTGTGGGTTGTAACGTGATAGGTCCGCCCAGCCATTGCTCGTATGATGGCAGTTATGGAGAGGGAGGGGGAGCGACGTACCTGTTATACATCAAACCCAGGGTGATTGGGTAGAGCCGAGAGAGAGAGAGAGAGAGAGAGAGAGAGAGAGAGAGAGAGAGAGAGAGAGAGAGAGAGAGAGAGAGAGAGAGACGATATTGTGTTTGTGTTTTTGTTCATACACACATCCTCCTTGTAACCCTCGCCCTGAGGACTTGCTGGGTTAACTACCTGTTTACAACCCCTTTACGAACCGTTCTGGATTACCCTTAACTACGGCCCGCCACCCCACACAACCATTATTGTGTGATATAACCAAACACACCGTCTTCTATGAGGCAATTTCATTGCTTAGTCGACGAACAGAAAACAGTCGTTCGCCCATGCCATTGCGCAGGTCTTTTCGTGTCACATGATGTTGACATACTCGCACTTGTGACGTTGTTCATGTTTGGCGCCAGGCGACGAAGATCCAGACGACTGGTCAACGAAGTGCACGGTATTCATCAACATGTCTCTCCGTGGTGTCCTCAGACTTAAACAATATCCGGCAGACTCTTCTCTAAAATGGAGTCTTGGTTCATTTCAGCCACGTATCGCATCAGCTTTTCGAACAGAATCGCGAACAGAATTTCCCATTGAAAGGAAGTTAAATCCACATCTTTATCATGATTATTTAGGTAAAGCAAGCAGAACTGAACAAGCCAATGAGTTTTAACTGTTAGATCATGATAAGCAATTAAGGTTTACACTTAACGAACTGGCTTGTTTACTGGGCCTGTAATGAGGCGATCAAGATGTTATATACCCCCATGTATGATTTACACACGCACACGCTTGTGTGTGCGTAGAGAGAGAGAGAGAGAGAGAGAGAGAGAGAGAGAGAGAGAGAGAGAGAGAGAGAGAGAGAGAGAGAGAGAATTATGAACATAGCTGATTTGAAAACCCACACCCAGAGTACGTCATATAGAGACCCGGGCCTCTATACTCCACAAGTATGACGATGACAAAAGCGACCGTATGCGGTTTCCCTGTTCGCCTCTCGCTCGCGTTAGGCCCTCGGAATATTCATCGAGATTAACGCCAGTCAGTAAAGATGATCTCCCTAATCCTTTTGGCATGTCGCCGAGGAAGTATCTGGCTGTGAGCAGCCCGAGGTTTTGGAAGGGAAGTTTCCTGTTTGAAGAGCTGTGCAAGTGAGGTCATTAGACGCAGTTTCCTGTTTGGCGAAACATTGGATCGGGGGTCAAGACGATGGGTTATGTGCTGTTGGAAGCGCCCCCTGGTCGGCTTAGCTCGACGCTTGGTGCACGTGATGGAATGCAACTGTGTTGGGTAGTGTGTAAGTGTTGCGTGTGGGTGTTTCGTGAATGTCTTCCTGACACGTGTTTTGAGTTCTGGTTGTGTGTGTCCCTGTTGTGGAAGTGTGTTCCTGTTGTATGTTGTAGTGTGTATGCCTGTTGTGGAAGTGTATTCCTGTTTTGTGTAGGTGTTCCTGTTGTATTTTGTAGTGTGTATCCCTGTTGTGGAAGCGTATTCCTGTTTTGTGTAGGTGTTCCTGTTGTATTGTGTGGTGTGTTTGCTCCGTGTGCTTTTTCCCTAAGTATGTTTGTATGTATATACATGTCTGGGTGTTATTTGTATATTTGTCGGCTCGTGTCGTTTGCTTAATGTTATGTGTATGATTTTCTCTTGTGTACATGAGTTCATGTTTGGTTAATGTGTTGTATTTTTACGAGTTTCCCTTGGGTTTATATCGTAGTTTTTTATGTTTTTGGTGGGTTTATGTTGTGGTTTGTACAAGTTACTGTTGGGTTTAGGTGGTTATTGCTCTATATTCAAGTTCCTGTTATGTAATCCTGTCACACACACACACACACACACACACACACACGCGCGAAGCAGGAAATTAAACCCGACTAAATCTGCACCCGAAGCTAACTTCACATACTCTGATGGACTTTAAAAATTGAAATTTTACATAGCAGAAAGTATTTCTTTACTGTTTTCTTATCTGCATATATTTACTTGTTTATGGCTGGTCTTCGTTACCTGGTACAGGGGCGATAGATCTTGACTGATCGGTGCCGTTGTGATCTAACGGAAGCGATTAATCAAGTCGAAACGCTCAGGTCTCAAAGTTAGATGCCCGCGATGCCCAGAGGCAAGGGAAGAGAGGACACAGCACCCATCTTCTGCGGTCTTGTGTGTGTGTGTGTGTGTGTGTGTGTGTGTGTGCGTATGTACTTATTGCTAAAGTCTCTGCTCCATATAAAAACAACTATAAGTGTGATTATTACAGTTCTCACGATGAAACAAAGAATTAGATAGTTTCTAACTCAGAATGTAGATTTATAACACTTGAGTGTTATAATGTTTATGTTTCAGCAGAGGTGTGTATTTCCATAAAGTGAACCAGTTCGGACTAGGCTCTTGTCGATGACGTGGTTCATCTTGCAAGGAACGCGGCTCGAGGCGTCCGAACCTGCCTACCATCATCCGTTAACCAATACCCACCTTCTCTCATGACTCTTTGACCTTTAAAGGCACGATGGCTTTAGATCTTTCTATTTCCAGCTGTAGTGAATGATCTGAAAATACTGGCGGTGATGTATCTTCAGAACCACGTAGCCATTCGTACGTGTCAAGGCTCACGTGAATTTAAATGGTAATATCTGGAAATGAGCAGAGGTAATGCGTTTTACTTCCCATTGATTTTAAAAGTGCATTAATCTTTATTTATTAGATACTCGTTGGCTGATGCTAATCTTCGTGGCTTGTCTTTTATAATCGTTTAGGACGGAACGTAATCAGTAATCTCGCCACGGCTCATCTGTACAAGAGTTTTGGGTGGGAGTCTTTAGTAAACTGATCCTACCAGGGCGCACTTGAGCCTCGAGGGAGCCTAGTATTTTCTAGAACTTGACGTAGGAGAAGAGCCTAACCGCTTACCACTTTGTCACGGCTCACCGGAACGCTTAGGAGAGAGAACCTCTCCCCTAATTTTACCTCGCCTCTCTTACCCGTGAGTAAACACACACACACACACGCACAGAGAGAGAGAGAGAGAGAGAGAGAGAGAGAGAGAGAGAGAGAGAGAGAGAGAGAGAGAGAGAGAGACGAGCTAGTATTTATAGAGTGGGGTTCCTCGCGAGCATAAGTTTATGAACTGTGTTAGCAGTTACCCTTCTACCTTACCAAGCGTCACCGTTCATCCTCGTGAGTTTTATCATAATCGGAGGCATGTCTTCACTACCAGGAGTGTCACCAAAGTTGCTTGGGCATGATTCCCTCACTACTCATCTGTAAAAAAAAAAGGGGGGGGGGGGGGGCAGGTTGTCTCGAAGACAGAAGCCCTCCTAACAGTCTCTGTTAACCGTGACTGTACAAATTTCTGTATTTTGATAAACATTAGGGAAATGAAACATTCCAGACCCACTATAAAAAGCATGCTCTTTAGTTCCATAAATTAGGGTAAAGAATTGAAGGTTTTCGATATATATATATATATATATATATATATATATATATATATATATATATATATATATATATATATTAATGTACATATTTCTGTAGTCTGTGTACATATATTACTGTACATATAATTCTGTAGTCTGTGTACATATATGATTTGGTGTTCCCACCTTCTATCATTGTCTATTGTGTCCTTTCTGTCTTATTGTATTTTAAATGTGACAGATCTCCTAATCCTTCATTAAATCAGCTTACGCAGTATTTAGATATTAACTGTCGAAATCTACTGTAATGATTACATTTTGAAATATGACGGTTACTCTCGTTGGCTGTAAACCTGACGCTTGGCCACGTCAGAACGGACCGGCCCGTGTCGCCACAATGCTCATGAGTGGCCTCGCCTTCACTTACCATCCTGAACCCCAGCGTAGCTTATACATCCGGTTTAGACAGTGATCATTACGTATACATCAAGGTGGTGTAATTTATCCTGTAAACAACTATCCCCCCCCCCCCAACCCTGACGGTATCATGCTTGACCACGACCTTGTGATCCTTGTGCATGACTACACGACTTTTGGGTATGACGGATTGATCTTTGACCTAACTGTTCACACGCATGGTTTATGTCGTTGTTCTTCGTGATTCGTAGTTATAACCTAGTGTGTGTGTGTGTGTGTGTGTGTGTGTGTGTAATGCCAAAGTTTCCATAGACATAGTTGAAGATGAAATGAGTAATGTGTCTTCGTTGTAAACTAACAATTTTTTGTAATAAGCTCTCTTATGTAGTGATGTTGTCCTCTTAGCATATGATTACTCATCAGATGAAACAGTAACTGTCGTTCGAAATACAAATTAATATTTCTCTTAGTTGTATGTTACGAAAGGTGTCACACTGGTATTTGTTAGCGGTTGGGTTCGCTTGGGTGGGGTGAAGGTAACTAGCCAGCCAGCATGGCAGCATCTCACACTGCCCCAGACAGACACAACACCCACCGCTGCTGACAGTGAAGTGTTTTAGTGTCGCTCTCCGCAGGGTGAAGTGCTTCACGTACTTATTTCAGCAGTGTCCGGTGCTTCACTGATGCAGCCAGCAGGGTTGGCGGTATTTTAGTTTATGTTTTTATTGGGATAGGATGTCGCGCGTTTCTCTCAGTGGTGTTGGGTGTCTACATTTCTTTCAGTGGTACGAGGTTACTGAACTTCTGCTTTCAGTGGTGTCAGTGGCCATGTTGGTGTTAGCTTGTGGATGATATTCATCGTGATCATTGGTGGTTTGGGTTGTGGGGCTGGTCATCACGGATGTTCCCTAGCCAGTCGGAGGACCACAATAACAAGCAGTATTCGACGGTGGTTTGGTAATCCTGTCTGGCCCCTTGTTTGGATGCTCCCTCCTTGTTGTGGCTTCCATATGTGTTTGGCAGACAGTAATCATGACATAATTCTCTGGCAAGCGTTGTATTGGCATGGAAGGATCAGTCTCCCCTTTTGAATACGATGGTACGACCCTTGAGCATGACGGAACGACCCTTGAGCAAGATGGTACGACCCTTTGAGCACGACAGTGCTACGTTTTGGATATAACCTGACAGGTCACATGGTCGTACTCAAGGGTCGTGCCGTTGTACTCATGAGTTATGCCTATTGTGCTTAGGGTTAATATGTTATTTGTATGAATAGGATTATTATGTCATTTGTATGTACCTAAATAAGAGGTCAACCTGCCCGATGTTTTACCATGAAATTTTCTTTTAAAATGTTGAACTTTTTACGGAATCTTGTTGGAATTAAATAACATTACAGTTTATGGAAACTGTGAATAACAGTGAGGTGTATTAAATCAGATTGTAAACATTCGTGACTCGGGCCTTGGCCGAAAGAGGCCAGGTGTGTTGCTAGTGAACAATATTTCCTGTTTTTCGAAAGTATTTTGTCAAGGTATGGTGTGTGTTGCGTGTGGCTCCTTTTGTGTTGACGTGGCCTGATTAGCAGTTATGACTAATCTTCGAAGTATGAACGACTCCATTCCTAATGCGTATGTTCTTTTTTTTTTTTTTCGTAGGGCTGTGTGTTTATCGTGTGATGAAATATAACTTACAAAGTCTTGCACCATCACGACAACCCCAAGGGCTCTTTGAAAATATTACGAAAGGTTAAGATTAGGTTAAGGTTAAGATTAGGTTAAGTTTGATGTTAAAAGTTAGGTAAAGTATGAGGTGTTGGAAATAACATTTCATACAACACATGTGCATTGGTCCATCATATCCGTTCATGATAGTGTCCATAGCCTTCCACACGCTCCACCCGGCATAAGAAACGCCCCTCCTGACGCTTTCTCTACCCGGCATAAGAAACGCCCCTCCTGAAGGCGGTCGCGTGCCCAGACTTATGCCATATGCCACTCCTCAGTAAACAAACTTAGAAGTGTCGAGCCTTATGGGGGGGTTGGTGATGATAGTGAGTGGGAAATGTATTCGCCGATATCTTATTTGAAATTGAAAATGGGCGCTGGTTAGAATGTTTTTAATGGTTGAAGATAGCGGTGTGTGACCTTGGCGCGTAGAGGTTAGAAGAGGATTCGTCAAGAGGGTTTTATTTTCGAATACAACTGTGATTAGGTTAAGCCTAATATTAAGATTTTTTTGGGGAACAAGCCGTCTTACTTTATCTCATCAATGTATATTATAAAAAAGATTTAGGATTAAGTATCTGAATAATAGCACGATGAATTTTAACATAGGTTTGGTTACCTATGTACCGAAACTGAATATTGTCACTGAGATATTGTATTACTGGTCGCTCTCAGATCTGTCTGCATGATTGCGCTGTTTGCTTTTTGTATTGTGATGTAATTCTATTTACGCAAAGTATACCTTTCCTGCGTACGCTGGACATACCAGTATACTCTTATGGCCAGCCCAAACTACATTTCAGTTGCTTGCATAACCTATTATAAACCTCACAAGGCTTGATTACTGCTAACGTACTCGTTTATTTCCATTGCCATAAATCTGGATGGACGAGCATACCTCTTTCTTCAGCTTTAGGTATAAGACTCGCCTCCCTCACCAGGCTTTGGTATATCTAGCATACTAAATACCTTCCTCATCAGCCTCAACTTCCTCACCAACCTCAATTGTGTCTAGCGTGCCTGGCATAACTCTTCATCCTCAGATACATTTTATCCTACCAACATTCTTTCCAAACCAACCACAAAAATTTGGCAAGCTTGCATATATTTCCAGCCACAGGCATATTTAGCAGTCTGGTATAACCCCTCCGTCACCTGCACGTATCGCAACCCATATGGTGTGTTAGGGTGGTTGTGACTAGCGAGTGAAGCTCTCGGGTTACCTACACAGCCGGCTGGTCCTGGCTGGTCATGGATCCTGTAATGCCTGACCCGTGACACATCCTGGTGTGTGTGTGTGTGTGTGTGCGTGTGTGTGTGTATGTGTGTGTGTGTCATAGGTAGGGGTTGCTAGTGACGGGTCCTGGTATAGTTGACGACTTCAGAGGGGATATAGTGGGAGGGAGGGAGGGATTACTGGCATTTAGGGAACTTATATTAACTTGGGGAGAGCGTAGTCATGTGTTGTGAGATTTGATGTGAGGATAATCTAGAAAAAATAGCGGCTGTTTTAGTGTCTGCTAAGATAATAGCATCACCCGAAACGCGGCAAAACAAAACCGTTTGTGTTAGTGATTTGAGAGTTGTAATATTGGCGTTTAAGTAGGTGCAGCTGGAGGATTTGTGATAATTAAGTCATGGTGTGTCATGTAACGTGCGCCCTAGTGTGTGAGGCCAACACAGTCAAGTATCCTGGTGTGATGCAGCAACCCAGGTCACGTTTCCTGTGTGCTGGGGCAGCCTAGTAACGGCCGTGTTTTGTGGGGATGTGTTAATGGTAGTTTTAGAGGCTCGCCTTTAAGTTACACCTTGAGAGCTTGTATCATTTTCCAGCAGGAATTCTGAGTAGTTACAACTAGATTTTTTTCTTCGTATCTTACGTGGAGGACTTGCACAACGTACTTTTTAAACTAACAATATCTTTCCATACTTACCGTAGCTTCATGAGTATCATTCACTCGCATCTTCTGAAGTTTGTCTCCTTAACTGGTCCCTCTCCCTATCCTGCGGCCACCTGCATTGGCCACTTGTGTATTAATTCGCTTCTCAGTGGCGAGGTACATTAAGGTGACCGCAGAGTTACAATGAGCTGCGTCAGGAATTAATGTCACCCGCCTTGAGCGTCACACGTTATCTACTTCAGAATTTGGCCTCGTTGGGAAAGTGGTCTTGTGGTGAAGATACTTCGGATCAGGCAATAGTAGTGTGTAGCGAAATGGTGCCACAAGAAGCTCAGCATTCTGGTTAGTTTATTTTAGAGTCTTTCAATTTAGTAAAAATTCAGTTAGCAGATCAAAACATCTGAAGGTTTTGACAGCCTGATGTTCGGGTGTATTGTTTGTAAGAGGTTATGTTACATGACGACAAAGACTTTGAGGACAAAGATGCCCTGCTCTGGCTTCGAGCCTGTGATGTGACATATCTCAGCCTTTAGGCTAAAGTCGAGGCCGAACAACGAGCATTGTCTGGCACCAGGTGTTGGGTGTGCTCTTATGTCACTGGGTCTACTAGCACTGTAAGGGTCATCCCAGGAATTTTAGTTGCCAATAAGTGATGATATTGACAAAATGTGATGAAGCACCATCTTGATACAGTGAGGTTACGTAACTGGCATGTGTTAAGTTACTTCATCCCAAACCAAAAGTTGTGAATCAGGCTAACAGTCACGGGGACAGATGTGTGAATGGGGCATAGATCACCGATAATTAATGCATTTTTTTTCTTTTGGCCGTAGGGTATGAGGTGCCATTAAAAACCCACGAGCCTTGCTCTTATTCTGTGTGATTTGGCATATCTGTTGATACCATATGTTTCTTTTTAGGTTACATGTTGATACTACTGAGGTCATTGACAAGTGCCCAGATTCATGGAGGAACTACCGAAGATGATGAGAATCTTTCCTCCGATTTCACTACTGCTGGAAATGTCTCTGAACGGGTCACAACAAACACCTCTCAGTCTGCCACCAGCAGAAGGAACGAGAACGTAACGTTGAGTGATGAGGAGGAGCCAGTAGCCAATACGACATCGGGGTTGTATGGGTCATCTGTGGAAGTCTCGAGAGCGTCGGATGTTGCTGGTACCCCAACGAGTGATACCGGTGACGGCCGGTCTGACGTTCATCAGCCCACCTACACTCTCCTGCCACAAGTAGAGCCTGAGATTGACTCAAGTGACATACACAACACGTCAGAGAATTCGCTGACCTCTTATTCGCACGATGTAACTGAAGATCCACAAAGGTCAACAACCACCCTAGAGGAAAGTACTGAATATGCTTTGACTCCATCTCCCTCATCTTCAAACGTCACAGAGGAGGAACCGGTAACTGAAGTGTTCACGCCAGATGCTTCAACAGAGCACGTTCCGGATGAAATTACAACTGTAGCAAACAGTAGTTTAGAATATACAAGTTCCCCAGACCCCACACACACTACCGTATCGCCAGAAACCTCCTCTGAAGGTGATGTGTCGGAGTCTCACATGAACTTTAGCTCAAGTATGTCACCAACCATGAATTCGACCGAGATGCCAGACGATACTCAACCCACGACTGAGTTGTTGACAGAAGCACCAAGCACTGCCCAAGACACCACAACAACATCTAGTTCTTCGTCGTCTGGTCCAATTATTACCCCAGTTGCCACTGATAGCACTGGCAGTTGCTTTGGTGAAGCAGAAGTAAGTGTGAATATCTTGTATAGAAGTTTTGCAAAGTAGCACTAGATAGCACTGGATGTAATAATCAGCTATGGTCTCCATGCATGTAGAAAGTGAGCCAGATTATGTTCTTGAGATATGTTTACTACATGTATATCCATTTATTGTGGTAGCCTTTGATTTTTGTACATCATTCAGCAGAAGTTGGTTAATTACCAGCCTGGCTAGATCAGGAAAAGGCAGTTGAACATGAAAATAAATCATTGTTATGATCAGGCTTTGTTAGTATCTGATGTGAATGGAAGTCATAATCATTCATTATTATATAAAGTGCACACCAACCCTGCAACATTGATTGAGTCTATATAAGGTTATTAAATTGAAGTGAAATATCTAATTATGCTAATTTGAATATTGTAGATTATTAAGTCCATAAAATAATAGCTCTTCCATCATTGAAAGCTTTTCCTTTCTCTTGTATCATCATTATCATCTTAATTCTCACCCATCTTCTCTTCCCTTATATCTGTGGTCTATTTTTTTTCCTTTCTCTCCAAATGTAACCCCATCTTTTCTTCCTCACTCATTGATTCTCATTGTTCTTGCCCAAGGTGAACAC
Source organism: Panulirus ornatus (assembly GCF_036320965.1). Classification (NCBI taxonomy): domain Eukaryota; kingdom Metazoa; phylum Arthropoda; class Malacostraca; order Decapoda; family Palinuridae; genus Panulirus; species Panulirus ornatus. Next base: position 25,371,996 of record NC_092271.1, on the reverse strand, counting down.
GCTGCTTGTAGTAGCTGTTGTTGTGGCAGTGAATGTGCTGGCAGTAGTGGTAACAGCAGTTTGTGTCCACCGTATTGTGTCCCGCAGACTCACCTGGGACCCACCACCAATATACTACAACCGATCGGTATGAAAACTGCCTCTGTTATGGTTGTGAGTAAAAAGTGTCCATTGTCTTGCCTTCCTGCCCTATCTCAGAATTTTGTTGAAATGATTTTATTGCAATAATGCTTTACCAATTTTGCCAGCGATAGTGAATAAAATCATGTTTTGGCTTACTGATAAATGCTACACAAAGTACTGTGACAAATAGAGAGTATCTTGAGTTTTCTATTCATGCAATATTCTTTTGTGAGCAGATCACTGTATGTAGTGATTTAAAAGTACACCGGTTAACAGTTTCTTGCGCCTTAGATCATTACTTCTTTTGTAAACTTTTTCCTAACTAGGATTTATTGACCATATATATATGCGTTTCCTTGCATGCAGTAATTTTCCACATGTAGGGGTTTAATGGTAAAATCTCTAGATATCCTTGATAGATACATGAAAAACACAGGGGCTTCCAGTAAGTTGTACTCTTTAATTTGCCAAGAATCTTTAGTATAAAATTTTTGATCAGGTATGGTTTTCAGCTATGATGGCTCTGTAGGTTTTAACCAATGTCAGTATTTGACATTGTTTTCAGTAAATGTGAATACCTTTACTGGGCCTTGTGAAATGAGAGCCTTCCAGATCTGATGAAACATGAACAGCATGTTTAAGGGAAGAGGGTAGGGGATGTTGGGTATGGTAGATCAGCTTATCACTAGTGATAGGAAATGATTCCTTTTACTATGGTTAATTGGCCATGGTCTCCAAATGCACCATTGGATGAAGGATTCTTGAATTCATGTCTATCTATACTGGTAGTCCTTCAAAAATTCCTTTGCTAATATTTTTTGTTATTCAGCAAACTTCAGCAAGGCTCATTTAAAGATATTGTAATATCTCGTCAGATATTAGCAGCAGCGTTTAGAAGTCACTTCATTCCACATATATCTGCAACAGAGTATGTAAGAATTTTTAGGACAGCTGAGAAGAGTGGCCATCTTCAAAGTTACTGCTAACTGTTAGCCAGATGAGAAATTGGCAACCTAAGTTAGACAGACCTTCAAAAAAAAAAAAAGGACTAAACAAAGCCACTAAGTCAAGTTTATGTAACGAAATCTCTCCATGGCTAACCAAATCACAAAACCTGTACAAGAAAGATGGAGAAGCTAGATACCTAATGAAAATGTATATAAAAAGATAGAGTCTGAATGTCAGATGCATTCAAAGTGAAAAGAGAGAGTATCAAACCATGCAGAGTAGATGGCCTTCACATACAGCCAGGTGCCTGCTGACAGTCCTGCATATCACGTGACTCTGAAACAGAGAAAGAAAGGGTTGAATGTTTCTGTTGCCTATTATATTACTACCATGGTGTTCTGCTCCTAGATTACTGCTCAGCTGGGAGTTAGAAATACCTGTATGGCTTTTTTTCCCAAAGAAATCTCATTCCCCTCTTTTCTCCTTCAGTAAGTAATCTTCATGAACAGTTGATCATATTCCCAACCTTAGTATTACTGATTTTCAGTACCTTTATGATCAATTTAATACTTTTATATAGACCATGTTTTATATCTACTGTTGCTCAACAGTCATACTCCATCATTATTACCTCGCATCATGCCATTTTACCAGTACTACTGCTAGCCCTGCTATTCTGGGACTTTTTTTGCCAGCTGCAAAGATGCAGCAGATCATTAACGTCAGACCTACAAAAAGTATATGTTTTCTTATTTTTGCACCGCATCACATATGTTTTGGTGTAGAATCTATGTACTAAAGCTTACTGAAACACTGAAAGTCAGTCAGAATTGTGTACTCCCAGTACCTTGAGATTTTACAAGTATCAGAGCCACCCCTTCAGTTATACTTGCTGGAAGAAAAGAGCGTCAAACATATGGTGATGAATATTACATATTACATATCTCCCTGGGGATAGGGGAGAAAGAATACTTCCCACGCATTCCTCACGTGTTGTAGAAGGTGACGGTAGCGGAGGGCTAGAAACCCTCCCCTCCTTGTATTTTAACTTTCTAAACAGGGAAACAGAAGAAGGAGTCAAGCGGGGAGTGCTCATCCTCCTCGAAGGCTCAGATTGGGGTGTCTAAATGTGTGTGGATGGAACCAAAATAAGAAAAAAGGAGAGATAGGTAGTATGTTTGAGGAAAGGAACCTGGATGTTCTGGCTCTGAGTGAAATGAAGCTCAAGGGTAAAGGGGAAGAGTGGTTTGGGAATGTCTTAGGAGTAAAGTCAGGGGTTGGTGAAAGGACAAGAGCAAGGGAAGGTGTAGCACTACTGAAACAGGAGTGGCGGAAGTATGTGATAGAGTGTAAGAAAGTAAACTCGAAGTATGTGATAGAGTGTAAGAAAGTAAACTCTAGATTGATATGGGTAAAACTGAAAGTGGATGGAGAGAGATGGGTGATTATTGGTGCATATGCACCTGGGCATGAGAAGAAAGATCATGAGAGGCAAGTGTTTTGGGAACAGCTGCATGAGAAGAAAGATCATGAGAGGCAAGTGTTTTGGGAGCAGCTGAGTGAGTGTGTTAGTAGTTTTGATGCATGAGACTGGGTTATAGTGATGGATGATTTGAATGCAAAGGTGAGTAATGTGGCAGTTGAGGGAATGGTGTACATGGGGTGTTCAGTGTTGTAAATGGAAATGATGAAGAGCTTGTAGATTTGTGTGCTGAAAAAGGACTGGTGATTGGGAATACCTGGTTTAAAAAGAGAGATATACATAAAGTATACGTATTTAAGTAGGAGAGATGACCAGAGAGCGTTACTGGATTATGTGTTAATTGATAGGCGTGTGAAAGAGAGACTTTTGGATGTTAATGTGCTGAGAGGTGCTACTGGAGGGATGTCTGATCATTATCTTGTGGAGGCAAAGGTGAAGATTTGCAGAGGTTTTCAGAAAAGAAGAATGTTGGTGTAAAGAGAGTGGTGAGAGTAAGTGAGCTTGGGAAGGAGACTTGTGTGAGGAAGTACCAGGAGAGACTGAGTACAGAATGGAAAAAGGTGAGAACAAAGGATGTAAGGGGAGTGGGGAAGGAATGGGATGTATTCAGGGAAGCAGTGATGGCTTGCGCAAAAGATGCTTGTGGCATGAGAAGCGTGGGTGGTGGGCAGATTAGAAAGGGTGAAGAAGTAAGATTATTAGTGAAAGAGAAGAGAGAGGCATTTGGATGATTTTTGAAGGGAAATAATGCAAATGAGTGGGAGATGTATAAAAGAAAGAGGCAGGAGGTTAAGAGAAAGGTGCAAGAGGTGAAAATGAGGGCAAATGAGAGAGCATCATTAAATTTTAGGGAGAATAAAAAGATGTTTTGGTAGGAGGTAAATAAAGTGCGTAAGACAGGGAACAAATGGGAACATCAGTGAAGGGGGCTAATGGGGAGGTGATAACAAGTAGTGGTGAAGTAAGAAGGAGATGGAGTGAGTATTTTGAAGGTTTGTTGAATGTGTTTGATGATAGAGTGGCAGATATAGGGTGTTTTGGTCGAGGTGGTGTGCAAAGTGAGAGGGTGAAAGAGAATGATTTGGTAAACAGAGAAGAGGTAGTAAAAGCTTTGCGGAGGATGAAAGACAGTGAGGCAGCCGGTTTGGATGGTATTGCAGTGGAATTTATTAAAAAAGGGGGTGACTGTAATGTTGACTGGTTGGTAAGGTTATTTAAGAGTAAATGTGAATAAGAGCAAGGTTATTAGGTACAGTAGGGTTGAGGGTCAAGGCAATTGGGAGGTAAGTTTGAATGGAGAAAAACTGGAGGAAGTAAAGTGTTTTAGATATCTGGGAGTGGATCTGGCAGCGGATGGAACCATGGAAGCGGAAGTGGATCATAGAGTGGGGGAGGGGGCGAAAATCCTGGGAGCCTTGAAGAATGTGTGGAAGTCGAGAACATTATCTCAGAAAGCAAAAATGGGTATGTTTGAAGGAATAGTGGTTCCAACAATGTTGTATGGTTGCGAGGCGTGGGCTATGGATAGAGTTGTGCGCAGGAGGGTGGATGTGCTGGAAATGAGATGTTTGAGGACAATGTGTGGTGTGAGGTGGTTTGATCGAGTAAGTAACGTAAGGGTAAGAGAGATGTGTGGAAATAAAAAGTGCGTGGTTGAGAGAGCAGAAGAGGGTGTTTTGAAATGGTTTGGGCACATGGAGATAATGAGTGAGGAAAGATTGACCAAGAGGATATATGTGTCGGAGGTAGAGGGAACGAAGAGAAGTGGGAGACCAAATTGGAGGTGGAAAGATGGAGTGAAAAAGATTTTGTGTGATCGGGGCCTGAACATGCAGGAGGGCGAAAGGAGGGCAAGGAATAGAGTGAATTGGATCGATGTGGTATACCAGGGTTGACGTGCTGTCAGTGGATTGAATCAGGGCATGTGAAGCGTCTGGGGTAAACCATGGAAAGCTGTGTAGGTATGTATGTTTGCGTGTGTGGACGTGTATGTATATACATGTGTATGGGGGTGGGTTGAGCCATTTCTTTCGTCTGTTTCCTTGCGCTGCCTCGCAAATGTGGGAGACAGCGACAAAGCAAAAAAAAAAAAAAAAAATATATATATATATATATATATATATTAAGAATATATGGTGTGGGAGGCAAGTTGTTAGAAGCAGTGAAAAGTTTTTATCGAGGATGTAAGGCATGTGTACGTGTAGGAAGAGAGGAAAGTGATTGGTTCTCAGTGAATGTAGGTTTGCGGCAGGGGTGTGTGATGTCTCCATGGTTGTTTAATTTGTTTATGGATGGGGTTGTTAGGGAGGTGAATGCAAGAGTTTTGGAAAGAGGGGCAAGGATGAAGTCTGTTGGGGATGAGAGAGCTTGGGAAGTGAGTCAGTTGTTGTTCGCTGATGATACAGCGCTGGTGGCTGATTCATGTGAGAAATTGCAGAAGCTGGTGACTGAGTTTGGTAAAGTGTGTGAAAGAAGAAAGTTAAGAGTAAATGTGAATAAGAGGAAGGTTATTAGGTACAGTAGGGTTGAGGGTCAAGTCAATTGGGAGGTGAGTTTGAATGGAGAAAAACTGGAGGAAGTGAAGTGTTTTAGATATCTGGGAGTGGATCTGGCAGCGGATGGAAACATGGAAGCGGAAGAGGATCATAGAGTGGGGGAGGGGGCGAAAATTCTGGGAGCCTTGAAGAATGTGTGGAAGTCGAGAACATTATCTCGGAAAGCAAAAATGGGCATGTTTGAAGGAATAGTGGTTCCAACAATGTTGTATGGTTGCGAGGCGTGGACTATGGATAGAGTTGTGCGCAGGAGGATGGATGTGCTGGAAATGAGATGTTTGAGGACAATGTGTGGTGTGAGGTGGTTTGATCGAGTAAGTAACGTAAGGGTAAGAGAGATGTGTGGAAATAAAAAGAGCGTGGTTGAGAGAGCAGAAGAGGGTGTTTTGAAATGGTTTGGTCACATGGAGAGAATGAGTGAGGAAAGATTGACCAAGAGGATATATGTGTCGGAGGTGGAGGGAACGAGGAGAAGAGGGAGACCAAATTGGAGGTGGAAAGATGGAGTGAAAAAGATTTTGTGTGATCGGGGCCTGAACATGCAGGAGGGTGAAAGGAGGGCAAGGAATAGAGTGAATTGGAGCGATGTGGTATACCGGGGTTGACGTGCTGTCAGTGGATTGAATCAAGGCATGTGAAGCGTCTGGGGTAAACCATGGAAAGCTGTGTAGGTATGTATATTTGCGTGTGTGGACGTATGTATATACATGTGTATGGGGGTGGGTTGGGCCATTTCTTTCGTCTGTTTCCTTGCGCTACCTCGCAAACGCGGGAGACAGCGACAAAGCAAAAAAAAAAAAAAAAAAAAATGACTCATGGTGAGGTGCCTGAGGATTGGCGGAATGCTTGCATAGTGCCATTGTACAAAGGCAAAGGGGATAAATTTATAGTGAGTGCTCAAATTACAGAGGTATAAGTTTGTTGAGTATTCCTGGTAAGTTATATGGGAAGGTATTGATTGAGAGGGTGAAGGCATGTACAGAGCATCAGATCAGGGAAGAGCAATGTGGTTTCAGAAGTGGTAGAGGATGTGTGGATCAGGTGTTTGCTATGAAGAATGTATGTGAGAAATACTTAGAAAAGCAAATGGATTTGTATGTAGCATTTATGGATCAGGAGAAGGCATATGATAGAGTTAATAGAGATACTCTGTGGAAGGTATTAAGAATATATGGTGTGGGAGGAAAGTTGTTAGAAGCAGTGAAAAGTTTTTATTGAGGATGTAAGGCATTTGTACGAGTAGGAAGAGAGGAAAGTGATTGGTTCTCAGTGAATGTTGTTTTGCGGCAGGGGTTCGTGATGTCTCCATGGTTGTTTAATTTGTTTATGGATGGGGTTGTTAGGGAGGTGAATGCAAGAGTTTTGGAAAGAGGGGCAAGTATGCAGTCTGTTGTGGATGAAAGAGCTTGGGAAGTGAGTCAGTTGTTGTTCGCTGATGATACAGCGCTGGTGGCTGATTCATGTAAGAAACTGCAGAAACTGGTGACTGAGTTTGGAAAAGTGTGTGAAAGAAGAAAGCCAAGAGTAAATGTGAATAAGAGCAAGAGGGTTAAGGGACAAGTCAATTGGGAGGTAAGTTAGAATGGAGAACAACTGGAGGAAGTGATGTGTTTTAGATATCTGGGAGTGGATTTGGCAGCGGATGGAACCATGGAAGCAGAAGTGAATCATACGGTGGGGGAGGGGGCGAAAGTTCTGGGAGCATTGAAAAGTGTGTGGAAGTCGAGAAAGTTATCTTGGAAAGCAAAAATGGGTATGTTTGAAGGAATAGTGGTTCCAACAATGTTATATGGTTGCGAGGCGTGGGCTATATAGATAGAGTTGTTCGGAGGAGGGTGGATGTGCTGGAAATGAGATGTTTGAGGACAATATGTGGTGTGAGGTGGTTTGATCAAGTAAGTAATGAAAGGGTAAAAGAGATGTGTGGTAATAAAAAAGTGTGGTTGAGAGAGCAGAAGAGTGTGTTTTGAAATGGTTTGGTCACATGGAGAGAATGAGTGAGGAAAGATTGACCAAGAGGATATATGTGTCAGAGGTGGAGGAAACGAGAAGTGGGAGACCAAATTGGAGGTGGAAAGATGGAGTGAAAAAGATTTTGAGTGATCGGGGCCTGAACATGCAGGAGGGTGAAAGGCGTACAAGGAATAGAGTGAATTGGAACGATGTGGTATACCAGGGTCGACGTGCTATCAATGGATTGAACCAGGGCATGTGAAGCGTCTGGTGTAAACCATGGAAATTAAGTGGGGCCTGGATGTGGAAAGGGAGCTGTGGTTTCGGTGCATTATTACATGACAGCTAGAGACTGAGTGTGAACGAATGGGGCCTTTGTTGTCTTTTCCTAGCGCTACCTTGCACACATGAGGGGGGAGGGGGTTGTTATTCCATGTGTGGCGAGGTGGCGATGGGAATAAATAAAGGCAGATAGCATGAATTATGTACATGTGTATATATTTATGTACATGTGTATATATGTCTGTGTGTGTGTGTATATATGTGTACATTGAGATGTATAGGTATGTATGTTTGCGTGTGTCGACGTGTATGTATATACATGTGTATGTGGGTGGGTTGGGCCGTTCTTTCATCTGTTTCCTTGGGCTACCTCGCTAATGCGGGAGACAGCGACAAAGCAAAATAATAAAAAATAATATATATATATATATATATATATATATATATATATATATATATATATATATATTTTTTTTTTTTTTTTTCAAACTATTCGCCATTTCCCGCGTTAGCGAGGTAGCGTTAAGAACAGAGAACTGGGCCACTGAGGGAATATCCTCACCTGGCCCCCTTCTCTGTTCCTTCTTTTGGAAAATTAAAAAAAAGTAGAGGGGAGGATTTCCAGCCCCCCGCTCCCTCCCCTTTTAGTCGCCTTCTACGACACGCAGGGAATACGTGGGAAGTATTCTTTCTCCCCTATCCCCAGGGATAATATATATATATATATATATATATATATATATATATATATATATATATATATATTTATTTATTTATTTATATAGTGAGTGAGTGCTCAAATTACAGAGGTATAAGTTTGTTGAGTATTCCTGGTAAATTATATGGGAGGGTATTGATTGAGAGGGTGAAGGCATGTACAGAGCATCAGATTGGGGAAGAGCAGTGTGGTATCAGAAGTGGTAGAGGATGTGTGGATCAGGTGTTTGCTTTGAAGAATGTATGTGAGAAATACTTAGAAAAGCAAATGGATTTGTATGTAGCATTTATGGATCTGGAGAAGGCATATGATAGAGTTGATAGAGATGCTCTGTGGAAGGTATTAAGAATATATGGTGTGGGAGGAAAGTTGTTAGAAGCAGTGAAAAGTTTTTATCGAGGATGTAAGGCATGTGTATGTGTAGGAAGAGAGGAAAGTGATTGGTTCTCAGTGAATGTGGGTTTGCGGCAGGGGTGTGTGATGTCTCCATGGTTGTTTAATTTGTTTGTGGATGGGGTTGTTAGGGAGGTAAATGCAAGAGTTTTGGAAAGAGGGGCAAGTATGAAGTCTGTTGGGGATGAGAGAGCTTGGGAAGTGAGTCAGTTGTTGTTCGCTGATGATACAGCGCTGGTGGCTGATTCATGTGAGAAACTGCAGAAGCTGGTGACTGAGTTTGGTAAAGTGTGTGGAAGAAGAAAGTTAAGAGTAAATGTGAATAAGAGCAAGGTTATTAGGTACAGTAGGGTTGAGGGTCAAGTCAATTGGGAGGTGAGTTTGAATGGAGAAAAACTGGAGGAAGTGAAGTGTTTTAGATATCTGGGAGTGGATCTGGCAGCGGATGGAACCATGGAAGCGGAAGTGGATCATAGGGTGGGGGAGGGGGCGAAAATTCTGGGGGCCCTGAAGAATGTGTGGAAGTCGAGAACATTATCTCGGAAAGCAAAAATGGGTATGTTTGAAGGAATAGTGGTTCCAACAATGTTGTATGGTTGCGAGGCGTGGGCTATGGATAGAGTTGTGCGCAGGAGGATGGATGTGCTGGAAATGAGATGTTTGAGGACAATGTGTGGTGTGAGGTGGTTTGATCGAGTGAGTAACGTAAGGGTAAGAGAGATGTGTGGAAATAAAAAGAGCGTGGTTGAGAGAGCAGAAGAGGGTGTTTTGAAGTGGTTTGGGCACATGGAGAGAATGAGTGAGGAAAGATTGACCAAGAGGATATATGTGTCGGAGGTGGAGGGAACGAGGAGAAGAGGGAGACCAAATTGGAGGTGGAAAGATGGAGTGAAAAAGATTTTGTGTGATCGGGGCCTGAACATGCAGGAGGGTGAAAGGAGGGCAAGGAATAGAGTGAATTGGAGCGATGTGGTATACCAGGGTTGACGTGCTGTCAGTGGATTGAATCAAGGCATGTGAAGCGTCTGGGGTAAACCATGGAAAGCTGTGTAGGTATGTATATTTGCGTGTGTGGACGTATGTATATACATGTGTATGGGGGGGGGGTTGGGCCATTTCTTTCGTCTGTTTCCTTGCGCTACCTCGCAAACGCGGGAGACAGCGACAAAGTATAAAAAAAAAAAAAAAAATGACTCATGGTGAGGTGCCTGAGGATTGGCGGAATGCTTGCATAGTGCCATTGTACAAAGGCAAAGGGGATAAAAGTGAGTGCTCAAATTACAGAGGTATAAGTTTGTTGAGTATTCCTGGTAAGTTATATGGGAAGGTATTGATTGAGAGGGTGAAGGCATGTACAGAGCATCAGATCAGGGAAGAGCAATGTGGTTTCAGAAGTGGTAGAGGATGTGTGGATCAGGTGTTTGCTATGAAGAATGTATGTGAGAAATACTTAGAAAAGCAAATGGATTTGTATGTAGCATTTATGGATCAGGAGAAGGCATATGATAGAGTTAATAGAGATACTCTGTGGAAGGTATTAAGAATATATGGTGTGGGAGGAAAGTTGTTAGAAGCAGTGAAAAGTTTTTATTGAGGATGTAAGGCATTTGTACGAGTAGGAAGAGAGGAAAGTGATTGGTTCTCAGTGAATGTTGTTTTGCGGCAGGGGTTCGTGATGTCTCCATGGTTGTTTAATTTGTTTATGGATGGGGTTGTTAGGGAGGTGAATGCAAGAGTTTTGGAAAGAGGGGCAAGTATGCAGTCTGTTGTGGATGAAAGAGCTTGGGAAGTGAGTCAGTTGTTGTTCGCTGATGATACAGCGCTGGTGGCTGATTCATGTAAGAAACTGCAGAAACTGGTGACTGAGTTTGGAAAAGTGTGTGAAAGAAGAAAGCCAAGAGTAAATGTGAATAAGAGCAAGAGGGTTAAGGGACAAGTCAATTGGGAGGTAAGTTAGAATGGAGAACAACTGGAGGAAGTGATGTGTTTTAGATATCTGGGAGTGGATTTGGCAGCGGATGGAACCATGGAAGCAGAAGTGAATCATACGGTGGGGGAGGGGGCGAAAGTTCTGGGAGCATTGAAAAGTGTGTGGAAGTCGAGAAAGTTATCTTGGAAAGCAAAAATGGGTATGTTTGAAGGAATAGTGGTTCCAACAATGTTATATGGTTGCGAGGCGTGGGCTATATAGATAGAGTTGTTCGGAGGAGGGTGGATGTGCTGGAAATGAGATGTTTGAGGACAATATGTGGTGTGAGGTGGTTTGATCAAGTAAGTAATGAAAGGGTAAAAGAGATGTGTGGTAATAAAAAAGTGTGGTTGAGAGAGCAGAAGAGTGTGTTTTGAAATGGTTTGGTCACATGGAGAGAATGAGTGAGGAAAGATTGACCAAGAGGATATATGTGTCAGAGGTGGAGGAAACGAGAAGTGGGAGACCAAATTGGAGGTGGAAAGATGGAGTGAAAAAGATTTTGAGTGATCGGGGCCTGAACATGCAGGAGGGTGAAAGGCGTACAAGGAATAGAGTGAATTGGAACGATGTGGTATACCAGGGTCGACGTGCTATCAATGGATTGAACCAGGGCATGTGAAGCGTCTGGTGTAAACCATGGAAATTAAGTGGGGCCTGGATGTGGAAAGGGAGCTGTGGTTTCGGTGCATTATTACATGACAGCTAGAGACTGAGTGTGAACGAATGGGGCCTTTGTTGTCTTTTCCTAGCGCTACCTTGCACACATGAGGGGGGAGGGGGTTGTTATTCCATGTGTGGCGAGGTGGCGATGGGAATAAATAAAGGCAGATAGCATGAATTATGTACATGTGTATATATTTATGTACATGTGTATATATGTCTGTGTGTGTGTGTATATATGTGTACATTGAGATGTATAGGTATATATGTTTGCGTGTGTCGACGTGTATGTATATACATGTGTATGTGGGTGGGTTGGGCCGTTCTTTCATCTGTTTCCTTGGGCTACCTCGCTAATGCGGGAGACAGCGACAAAGCAAAATAATAAAAAATAATAATATATATATATATATATATATATATATATATATATATATTTTTTTTTTTTTTTCAAACTATTCGCCATTTCCCGCGTTAGCGAGGTAGCGTTAAGAACAGAGAACTGGGCCACTGAGGGAATATCCTCACCTGGCCCCCTTCTCTGTTCCTTCTTTTGGAAAATTAAAAAAAAGTAGAGGGGAGGATTTCCAGCCCCCCGCTCCCTCCCCTTTTAGTCGCCTTCTACGACACGCAGGGAATACGTGGGAAGTATTCTTTCTCCCCTATCCCCAGGGATAATATATATATATATATATATATATATATATATATATATATATATATATATATATTTATTTATTTATTTATATAGTGAGTGAGTGCTCAAATTACAGAGGTATAAGTTTGTTGAGTATTCCTGGTAAATTATATGGGAGGGTATTGATTGAGAGGGTGAAGGCATGTACAGAGCATCAGATTGGGGAAGAGCAGTGTGGTATCAGAAGTGGTAGAGGATGTGTGGATCAGGTGTTTGCTTTGAAGAATGTATGTGAGAAATACTTAGAAAAGCAAATGGATTTGTATGTAGCATTTATGGATCTGGAGAAGGCATATGATAGAGTTGATAGAGATGCTCTGTGGAAGGTATTAAGAATATATGGTGTGGGAGGAAAGTTGTTAGAAGCAGTGAAAAGTTTTTATCGAGGATGTAAGGCATGTGTATGTGTAGGAAGAGAGGAAAGTGATTGGTTCTCAGTGAATGTGGGTTTGCGGCAGGGGTGTGTGATGTCTCCATGGTTGTTTAATTTGTTTGTGGATGGGGTTGTTAGGGAGGTAAATGCAAGAGTTTTGGAAAGAGGGGCAAGTATGAAGTCTGTTGGGGATGAGAGAGCTTGGGAAGTGAGTCAGTTGTTGTTCGCTGATGATACAGCGCTGGTGGCTGATTCATGTGAGAAACTGCAGAAGCTGGTGACTGAGTTTGGTAAAGTGTGTGGAAGAAGAAAGTTAAGAGTAAATGTGAATAAGAGCAAGGTTATTAGGTACAGTAGGGTTGAGGGTCAAGTCAATTGGGAGGTGAGTTTGAATGGAGAAAAACTGGAGGAAGTGAAGTGTTTTAGATATCTGGGAGTGGATCTGGCAGCGGATGGAACCATGGAAGCGGAAGTGGATCATAGGGTGGGGGAGGGGGCGAAAATTCTGGGGGCCCTGAAGAATGTGTGGAAGTCGAGAACATTATCTCGGAAAGCAAAAATGGGTATGTTTGAAGGAATAGTGGTTCCAACAATGTTGTATGGTTGCGAGGCGTGGGCTATGGATAGAGTTGTGCGCAGGAGGATGGATGTGCTGGAAATGAGATGTTTGAGGACAATGTGTGGTGTGAGGTGGTTTGATCGAGTGAGTAACGTAAGGGTAAGAGAGATGTGTGGAAATAAAAAGAGCGTGGTTGAGAGAGCAGAAGAGGGTGTTTTGAAGTGGTTTGGGCACATGGAGAGAATGAGTGAGGAAAGATTGACCAAGAGGATATATGTGTCGGAGGTGGAGGGAACGAGGAGAAGAGGGAGACCAAATTGGAGGTGGAAAGATGGAGTGAAAAAGATTTTGTGTGATCGGGGCCTGAACATGCAGGAGGGTGAAAGGAGGGCAAGGAATAGAGTGAATTGGAGCGATGTGGTATACCAGGGTTGACGTGCTGTCAGTGGATTGAATCAAGGCATGTGAAGCGTCTGGGGTAAACCATGGAAAGCTGTGTAGGTATGTATATTTGCGTGTGTGGACGTATGTATATACATGTGTATGGGGGGGGGGTTGGGCCATTTCTTTCGTCTGTTTCCTTGCGCTACCTCGCAAACACGGGAGACAGCGACAAAGTATAATAAAAAAATATATATATATATATATATATATATATATATATATATATATATATATATTATTATTATTATTTTGCTTTGTCGCTGTCTCCCGCGTTTGCGAGGTAGCGCAAGGAAACAGACGAAAGAAATGGCCCAACCCACCCCCATACACATGTATCTACACACACGTCCACACACGCAAATATACATACCTATACATCTCAATGTACACATATATATATATACACACACAGATACATACATATATACCCATGCACACAATTCACACTGTCTGCCTTTATTCATCGCCACCTCGCCACACATGGAAAACCATCCCCCTCCCCCCTCATGTGTGCGAGGTAGCGCTAGGAAAAGACACCAAAGGCCCCGTTCGTTCACACTCAGTCTCTAGCTGTCATGTAATAATGCACCGAAACCACAGCTCCCTTTCCACATCCAGGCCCCACACAACTTTCCATGGTTTACCCCAGATGCTTCACATGCCCTGGTTCAATCCATTGACAGCACGTCGACCCCGGTATACCACATCGTTCCAATTCACTCTATTCCTTGCACACCTTTCACCCTCCTGCATGTTTAGGCCCCGATCACTCAAAATCTTTTTCATTCCATCTTTCCACCTCCAATTTGGTCTCCCACTTCTCCTCGTTCCCTCCACCTCTGACACATATATCCTCTTGGTCAATCTTTCCTCACTCATTCTCTCCATGTGACCAAATCATTTCAAAACACCCTCTTCTGCTCTCTCAACCACACTCTTTTTATTTCCAAACATCTCTCTTACCCTTACATTACTTACTCGATCAAACCACCTCACACCACTTATTGTCCTTAAACATCTCATTTCCAACACATCCACCCTCCTCCGCACAACTCTATCCATAGCCCACGCCTCACAACCATATAACATTGTTGGAACCACTATAACTTCAAACATACCCATTTTTGCTTTCTGAGATAATGTTCTCGACTTCCAAACATTCTTCAAGGCTCCAAGAATTTTCGCCCCCTTCCCCACCCTATGATTCACTTCCGCTTCCATGGTTCCATCCGCTGCCAGATCCACTCCCAGATATCTAAAACACTTTACTTCCTCCAGTTTTTCTCCATTCAAACTTACCTCCCAGTTGACTTGACCCTCAACCCTACTGTACCTAATAACCTTCCTCTTATTCACATTTACTCTTAACTTTCTTCTTTCACACACTTTACCAAACTCAGTCACCAGCTTCTGCAGTTTCTCACATGAATCAGCCACCAGCGCTGTATCATCAGCGAACAACAACTGACTCACTTCCCAAGCTCTCTCATCCACAACAGACTGCATACTTGCCCCTCTTTCCAAAACTCTTGCATTCACCTCCCTAACAACCCCATCCATAAACAAATTAAACAACCATGGAGACATCACACACCCCTGCCACAAACCTACATTCACTGAGAACCAATCACTTTCCTCTCTTCCTACACGTACACATGCCTTACATCCTCGATAAAAACTTTTCACTGCTTCTAACAACTTGCCTCCCACAGAGCATTTCTATCAACTCTATCATATGCCTTCTCCTGATCCATAAATGCTACATACAAATCCATTTGTTTTTCTAAGTATTTCTCACATACATTCTTCAAAGCAAACACCTGATCCACACATCCTCTACCACTTCCGAAACCACACTGCTCTTCCCTGATCTGATGCTCTGTACATACCTTCACCCTCTCAATCAATACCCTCCCATATAATTTACCAGGAATACTCAACAAACTTATACCTCTGTAATTTGAGCACTCACTCTTATCCAATTTGCCTTTGTACAATGGCACTATGCAAGCATTCCGCCAATCCTCAGGCACCTCACCTTGAATCATACATACATTAAATAACCTTACCAACCAGTCAACAATACAGTCACCCCCTTTTTTAATAAATTCCACTGCAATACCATCCAAACCTGCTGCCTTGCCGGCTTTCATCTTCCGTAAAGCTTTTACTACCTCTTCTCTATTTACCAAATCATTTTCCCTAACCCTCTCACTTTGCACACCACCTCGACCAAAACACCCTATATCTGCCACTCTATCATCAAACACATTCAACAAACCTTCAAAATACTCACTCCATCTCTTTCTCACATCACCACTACTTGTTATCACCTCCCCATTAGCCCCTTCACTGAAGTTCCCATTTGCTCCCTTGTCTTATGCACTTTATTTACATCCTTCCAAAACATCTTTTTATTCTCCCTGAAATTTAATGAAACTCTCTCACCCCATCTCTCATTTGCCCTCTTTTTCACCTCTTGCACCTTTCTCTTGACCTCCTGCCTCATTCTTTTATACCTCTCCCACTCATTTGCATTTTTCCCTGCAAAAATCGTCCAAATGCCTCTCTCTTCTCTTTCACTAATAATCTCACTTCTTTATCCCACCACTCACTACCTTTTCTAATCAACCCACCTCCCATGCCTCTCATGCCACAATCATCTTTTGCCCAAGCCATCACTGCTTTCCTAAATACATCCCATTCCTCCCCCACTCCCCTTACCTCCTTTGTTCTCACCTTTTTCCATTCTGTACTCAGTCTCTCCTGGTACTTCCTCACACAAGTCTCCTTCCCAAGCTCACTTACTCTCACCACTCTCTTCACCCCAACATTCTCTCTTCTTTTCTGAAAACCCCCACAAATCTTCACCTTCGCCTCCACGAGATAATGATCAGACATCCCTCCAGTTGCACCTCTCAGCACATTAACATCCAAAAGTCTCTCTTTTGTGCGTCTATCAATTAACACGTAATCCAATAACGCTCTTTGGCCATCTCTCCTACTTACATACGTATACTTATGTATATCTCGCTTTTTAAACCAGATATTCCAATAACCAGTCCTTTTTCAGCACATAAATCTACAAGCTCTTCACCATTTCCATTTACAACACTGAACACTCCATGCATACCAATTATTCCCTCAACTGCCACATTACTCACCTTTGCATTCAAATCACCCATCACTATAACCCGGTCTCGTGCATCAAAACCACTAACACACTCATTCAGCTGCTCCCAAAACACTTGCCTCTCATGATCTTTCTTCTCATGCCCAGGTGCATATGCACCAATAATCACCCCTCTCTCTCCATCAACTTTCAGTTTTACCCATATCAATCTAGAATTTACTTTCTTACACTCTATCACACAACTCCTGAATCAGGAGTAGTGTTACTCCTTCCCTTGCTCTTGTCCTCTCACTAACCCCTGACTTTACTCCCAAGACATTCCCAAACCACTCTTCCCCTTTACCCTTGAGCTTCGTTTCACTCAGAGCCAAAACATCCAGGTTCCTTTCCTCAAACATACTACCTATCTCTCCTTTTTACTCATCTTGGTTACATCCACACACATTTAGACACCCCAATCTGAGCCTTCGAGGAGGATGAGCACTCCTCGTGTGACTCTTTCTGTTTCCCCTTTTAGAAAGTTAAAATACAAGGAGGGGAGGGTTTCTGGCCCCCCGCTCCCGTCCCCTTTAGTCGCCTTCTACGACACGTGAGGAATGCGTGGGAAATACTCTTTCTCCCCTATCCCCAGGGATACGTTGAAATGTATTGGTATGTATATGTGCGTGTGAGGATGTGTATGTATTTACATGTGTATGTGGGTGGGTTGGGCCATTCTTTTGTCTGTTTCCTTGCACTACCTCGCTAACGTGGGAGACAGCGACAAAGTATAATAATGATAAAAAAAACTTTTCGTTGACAGTAGATTGTTTTTGAAGCAATTTCAGGTTACCACGTGGATTGAGTTTAATGATGAAGAGCTGACTTGTTTCTTTGTAAATAATGCAGTCTGTTGTACTTAGAGCTCTCAGATGGCTTTTTTTTTTATTATTTTTGAGTTGAATTAGCATAGAGGAGATGTCAGTAGACAAAGCATCCTGTTATGCAGTGTAAAAAAAGTAAGGAGTGTTTACAGCATGGAAATCCTTTTGCGTTGTTAACACATTGGATACTAGTTGAGGATGTATGAGTGAACTGAGAGGCTTAGTAAAGTCTTAACTCATGGGCATAGGAACAAGTTAATGGTAACATTATAACCAGGGTCTGTACAGGTCTTCTGAGTCCAATTTACATTTTTAATGAATTCAAATTTAGGGCTAAGATGATTGAAAAATTACTTTATAATTGTTGGTCACAGCTTTGACATTAAGGCCTGAAAAATATGGTCTGGAATGCAAGTTTTTCATGAGTTTTAGCCTCATCTTTTTTAAGCATTTTATGAATTATTATTTATTTGTAGTGAATGATGAAAGTTAATACTGTGAAAGTTGAATAATGGTTCAGTGGGTCTCTAGGCAAATATGAACAAAAATGGGTTAGCAGATGGTCTCACAAGGCCTGAAAGAGTATAAAAACATTGAATTTTGGATTCCCTGTTAGTGTACAATTCTGTATTGGATATAATAGTATTGGTATTAGTTTTGATATTTAAAAACAAAGCAAATAGTATTTATGAAGGAGAATATCTGACAGAATTTTCTTGTAGAGCAGGATTACTAAGTGCTGTGTATACTTCAGAGAACAATTATCGACCATTATTTTTGTAAATGTTTTTATTTCCTTGATGAAACTCTGAAACTATCACCTATATGAATTAATTAACAAGCATTAAAGCATATCTACTGTTTTCTCACCATCCATCCAATATATACACCTTTTAATATTACCCTGGTAAAGCTGACACTTATGCATATCTTGCAGAAGAGAGGTGAGCAGGGTAGACAACGAGGACAACGCTCAGGGCGGGACCTGGCCTCAGACTCTGAATGTAAGGCTGGTGAAGGTGGGGGAGCACCTGCTACGCACATTCCCATCCTTATTACTAATGAGGATGGCTGGTGTGTCCCCTATAATGAGCAGGAACAGAAAAAGAAAAAGGAAGGGGCCACCACAGAGGATACCGGTGTTTAAGGTTAAGAATGTTGTTGTGAGAGTTGAAAGAAAGAACGTTGCTTTGAGGAAAGAGAATAAATTGAAGATGTTGGAAAATATGGTAAATAATGATAATGATGATATGCGAAGAATTGACAGCAAAAATAGTAGCTATAGTAGGAGTATTGGAAGATATGAATATTCTTTCCAAATAATTTTTTGAGACATATAGGTGTAATTAGTATTACTTCATGAATACATTCCAAAGAATGGGTATACCCTTTTCAAAATTGGTACAAGTTTTTGAGGCTATCTAGAAACAGTTAGAGAGCATGGAAGATTAACACTGGGAGAGAGAATCTTTTCATCATATATACTTAAAGTCTGTAACATGTTATTGTTAGGCATTTTGTATAATTATATGATTGGACTTTGTAAGTTATCACATGGGGAAACTAATGTATGCATTGACATAATGTTTTCCATTCAGTAAACATCTTCCCCAGTTTTCTTGAGAATATTTTAACATATTAAAACTAAATGATTCTAAAGTTTCAAATTTGCTTAATTTTTATCAGATAGTAGAATACCATGAGAAATAATATTTGGCTTAAATTACTTTTTAAGACCTTTAAAAGGAATATCTTTAGATTCAAAACCAATTATATGATCACTTGTTTTATGGATTGACTGATTATGAAGAGAAGCCTGTTTCCAGATGTTGCTCATATTTATAGTTCCAGGTTTTATAGGCACTCAGATAGCCATGCAATTTAAATGAAAGTAGTTTATAAAGAAATTATAGATTGAGAGGAGGATATGTGAACCTGTGGTAACCAAAATTTAAGATTTAAAAGGAGTGGCAAGAATTGAAGAGGGGAAGAGCCATCTACAGACAAATTACCCATGCAAGGATAAGGCCAGGTGAATGTTAACGGTGAAGACTGAATTTTAGGATAAAGCAGAAATTATCAGATAGTATTCTTGGAAGATTGGAGGTAATTATTTTATTTATATAAATATTATTTAGTATGAACTGTTGGCAACACCTGATATGGCTACCTTCATTTGTTCCTCATCTGCTTATTCGAGTCTGCTGGAGTGAATATGATTTAAATATGAAAATCCAAACTAATTATGTAACATAGCCAAATTCTAGGTATTATGTAGTGGTAAATATAACAGCTGATAATATTAAACTTTAGATAGTCACATTGTTTTGTAAAATTAGAGACATCGTTATATTGGTATCTGCTTTGTTATATCTCCCCCATTTTTGCCGAGTCTCAAAACTGAATAATGTGACATAAGCTTATTGATTTTCCATGCTAGATATATCTGTTACATACAAAACATCAGTCATTATCACTTAGTTTGCATATTTTCAGGAAGTATATATGTGAAAAACTAGTATTCCTTTCATAGATCGTAAGCAGTATGATTGGTGTATATTTTGTCAAGTTTGTTATTTATGTTATGAGTTTGTATAATATGCTTTTTACTTAATTTTGATATTTGCATAATAATTTTGAATTTTTTATATAGTGTTTTTCAGTTCAGTTCTTGTTTTTATGCCAGGTTAATTGAAATGTAGTAGAATCTGTCGTACATAGCTGTGCTTAAGAAAATTTGAATATGTGACCCTGTTTTGCCTGTGTAGAGATGTTAAGAGTGCTTGTAATGATGGGGAAAATTTGTGTATTTTGCCCTCCAAAATATTTTTGTTAATTCTGAAATCCACTAAAGCAGCTAAACTTATTAATCCAATTTTTGGAAACGGAGATATAGTTTAGACTGTAGTAGCATCAGTGTGAATATTTAAAACTTTTTATATAGAGAATATAATTTTTATAAACTTTTTGGCCAAAGGAATTTGATGTATACTTCTCTTTCAGACATACAGAGTTTTATCTGGGTAGTATGTCCTGCATTGTATGTATGTTGGGTTGTTATTAGGTATGGCTTTTTTGGTGATGTGTTTGAAAAACTTTGTGATGTTTAGATCAGTTGTTTTCAGTGGATCAGAAATGCTTTGTTAAATTGTGCTTTTGATCAAACACCTAATCATGCTTAGCCCTGTAAAGGCAAGCCAGTGTTAAAAGGTCTTAGAATAGGAAAAATTTTAAATATGAGCAAATATTAAAGAGGCACTTGACCCATTCATTGTGAGGGTTGCATATGCCCTCTCATTGTTTCCAGACACTAAAACCTATATGTTTTCAGTACATTAGTCAGTGTCTGTGATGTCAAGGAAGCCTGTATGTGACATGTATCCTCATGGTATTTGAGTATTGAAGCTGTGTCAGACTTGCAATGCAATAGATTTTAATGTTAAAAACCTCTAATTATATTTCTGCTAAAACCACTTATAAAAGTGTTACAAATCTTGCTGCATATGGCTGGAGAATCTCGTATGCCTGACAGCAGAGTAGCATAAGTTTAAGGCCACATAGGTTGCATAAACATAGTCTAACCAGCTTAAGTTGTATATCATTTTATTTAGAAAATTATGTTCTAGTTAGCCATAATAACAAACTTATGGTGATATTTTTAGAATATTGATAATATCCCAAAACAGAGTGTACTTTGGATATTTGGATTGCCGCATTGAAGGGGTTACAAGCCATTGAAACCACCATGTCATATACCTTTAAACCTTTGTGCAATGCAGATCTCAGTAACCCAGCAAAGTGGTGCCTATCTGGGAGCTTGTGACCTCTTCCTCCATGGTTATCTGTGGGTAACAGAGGCTCAAGGGTTTTTCATTGTTACTCGGGAGTAGTTGCGGTTGACATGAGGACTGTTTATGCCTCTGATATTTTCCCAATTTGGTAATTTATATAGGTAAATTGTCTTAAGGATTTTTTTTTCAAGGATGTTTAGAATTGTAGGTGACTTATGGCATTTATATCTGCTGCTTGAAAGCATAGGCCAATACATAAGTGGACAGAAAATTTGAAGGGTTTAACATATTTCTCAGGATCTGGAGAAAGCTTACAATAAAGTTGATAGTTATGTTCTGTGGAGGGTTTTGTAATTATATGATGTGGAAGAAAAGCTTCAAGAAACAGAGGGGTTATCTTTCAAGAAAGCAAGACATGTTTGCCAGTAATTTTATGTGGTTTTCAACTTTATGTTTGCTTTTCGAAGGGTGGATGATCAGGCAGGTGAAGCATTAATTTAAGGTAAGGAGGATGAATTATTTTAAGAGGATGGCAAGAGATTCATGTTTTCATCCTAATATCTTACTAGTTAGTGCTCTTGAGGGACTATTAATTTGTATTGTTTTTTTTGGAGCTATTGGTATGGGGCACGAATGTTGTGTTTTATGTAATGGCTAGAATGGTTGGCATTTTGCTATATGGGAGATGCTATCCATTCAAGGTAACTTGAGGATGTGAACTAAAATTTTGTCTGTCTAGGATTAAAAGAGTGACTGAAGACTCGAGATAATGGTATTCTGTTCTGGAAACTTGTTTGGATATGCAGCTATTCTCTTCTGGGTGAGCCATTTTAGCAATTGTATGTAGTGATTCATGTTTATATATATATATGGATAAAGTGCATATGAACGCACACCTTCATAGAACATACAAACCTCCAACAGCCATATATATATATATATATATATATATCGCAAGGAAAGACGAAAAAAAAATGGCCCAACCCACCCACATACACATCCAAACACGCACATATACATACCTATACATCAAGTATATATATATATATATATACACACACACTTATACATATATACACGTACATAATTCTTACTGTCTGCCCTTATTCATTCCCGTCGCCACCCTGCCAAACATGAAATGACTGCCCCCTCCCCCTGCATGTGCACGAGGTGGTGTTAGGAAAAGACAACAAAGGCCACATTTGTTCACGCTCGGTCTCTAACTCTCATGTATGATGCACCGAAATCACAGCTCCCTTTCCACATCCAGGCCCCACACAACTTTCCATGGTTTACCCCAGACGCTCCACATGCCCTGGTTCAATCCATTGACAGCACGTCAACCCCAGTATACCACTTCATTCCAATTCACTCTATTCCTTGCACGCCTTTCACCCTGCTGCATGTTCAGGCCTCGATCACTCAAAATCTTTTTTACTCCATCTTTCCACCTCCAATTTGGTCTCCCACTTCTCGTTTCCTCCACCTCTGACACATATATCCTCTTGGTCAATCTTTCCTCACTCATTCTCGCCATGTGACCAAACCATTTCAAAACACCCTCTTCTGCTCTCTTAACCACACTCTTACCACCGCACATCTCTCTTACCCTTTCATTACTTGATAAAACCACCTCACACCATATATTGTCCTCAAACATCTCATTTCCAGCACATCCACCCTCCTCCACACAACTCTATCTATAGCCCATGCCTAGTAACCATATAACATTGTTGGACCCACTATTCCTTCATACATACCCATTTTTGCTTTCTAAGATAATGTTCTCGACTTCCACACACTTTTCAATGCTCCCACAACTTTTGCCCCCTCCCCCCACCGTATGATTCACTTACGCTTCCATGGTTCCATCCACTGCCAAATCCACTCCCAGATATCTAAAACACTTCACTTCCTCCAGTTTTTCTCCATTCAAACTTGCCTCCCAACTGACTTGTCCCTCAACCCTTGCCCTTATTTACATTTACTATATCTTTCTTCTTTCACACTACCAAACTCAGTCACCAGCTTCTGCAGTTTCTCACCCGAATCAGCCACCAGCGCTGTATCATCAGCGAACAACAACTGACTCACTTCCCAGTCTCTCTCATCCACAACAAACTGCATACTTGCCCCTCTTTCCAAAACTCTTGCATTCACCTCCCTAACCATCCCATCCATAAACAAATTAAGCAACCATGGAGACATCACACACCCCTGCCGCAAACCAACATTCACTGAGAACCAATCACTTTCCTCTCTTCCTACTTGTACACATGCCTTACATCCTTGATAAAGACTTTTCATTACTTCTAACAATTTGCCTCCCAAACCATATATTCTTAATACCTTCCACAGAGCATCTCTATCAACACTATCATATGCCTTCTCCAGATCCATAAATGCTACATACAAATCTATTTGCTTTTCCAAATATTTCTCACATACATTCTTCAAAGCAAACACCTGATCCACACATCCTCTACCACTTCTGAAACCATATATATATATATATATATATATATCCCTGGGAATAGGGGAGAAAGAATACTTCCCACCCATTCCCTGTGCGCCGTAGAAGGTGATTAAAAGGGGAGGGAGCAGGGGGCTGGAAATCCTCCCCTCCCATTTATAATTTCCCAAAAGAAGGAACGGAGAGGTGGGCAAAGTGAGGATATACCTTCTACGGCTGAATCCTCTGTTCTTAACACTACCTTGCTAATGAGGGATAAGGCAAGAATAGCGCTTCCCCCGCTTAGCTAGGAGTAGACGCAAGGAAAAAGGAGATTTAAATGCTGCCAACCCCACACATTACAATCTCACTCACTTCCAATCTACTGTTCACAAACATATCACAAAACTCCACAACTCTTCCACGTCCACCCACCTTGCTCAATCCGCCTGACTTCATCCCATGACACTCAAAACCAACTTTACCCACTCTCCAATTCACCAATTCCATCGCTAGCCTCCCTTTCAACGCATGTTACTTCCGATCCCATCAACTTGCTTTCAACCATCTTTCACACTAATTTGTGTCCATTTTCCTTCCCATTCCTCATTCCCGTGACACATTCTTTCAATCCTTTTCTTATCACATCAGATCTCTAGGATGCCAAACCTATTTCAAACACCTTTCTGACTCTCACCCACGGCCTATTATAACTTTCCAATACATTAACATTTCACCCCTACTACTTCTATCCAAGCTATCTACTAAATTGTTTACTCAAACATTTTTCTTACACATCAATCTCCTTTCGCACAACTCTATCCTACCCTAACCTCTCACCATACAACATTGTTGACAAATACTATATTATTCAAAGACTACCCTTTGCTTGTCGCGAAACTCAGGACATTCACAAACTTTTCAGTGTACCAATTTCGCACCCTCCCCACCCTATGATCCACTTCCGCTATGTCCATCCGCACAATACCAAATCCAATTCTAAAACACTTCACTTCCCTTTTCTTCATCACACCTTCCAATGCTTGCCTCATCCCACGTACTAATAACTATCCTATTATTACTTTACCTCCTTCAAACGACACTTTAGCAAACGTCACAGGTATCACCTTCTAAACCTACTTCATCACAATGAAACAACTCGTTACAGATGTTATCATACAAAAACCCTGGCACTGCATTACTAACTTTCTCAGTCACCCAACAGCTTATACTTGTCTATTCTTCAAATCATGCATTTAACTCCACTAAGCTGACCTCATCAATATATATATATATATATATATATATATATATATATATAAATAATCATAATTGATCACTGTTACCTGAGTCAGCGAGGTAGTGCCAGGAAAGAGACGAAGAATGGACCATCCACTCATATATACACACAATGGCCACACACACACAAGTGCATACATGTAAATGTACATTAAGATATACAGACATACATATATATACAGATGTACATATTAATTGCTTGCCTTCATCCATTCCTGGCACTACCCATCCCCACAGGAAACGGTATCACTACTCCATGCTTCAACAAGGTAGTGCCAGGAAAACGGATGAAGAATGGCCCAACCACTCATATATACATAAATGCCTATACACCCTCATATACGTATCAACATATACATACACAGGCATATACATAAACATGTGCCTATTCATACTTGCCTTTATCCATTCCTGTCACTACCTAGCCACACAAGAAATAGCGTTCCCCCCTCCCACCCTCAGCTAGGTAGTACCAAGAAAAGACAAAAAAGGCCAGATTTCAAACTCTGTCTCTAGCTGTCATGTGTCATACATTACTTTGGAATCTCACCTCCAACTTTTCCAAGTCTTTAGTGTTCGGAGCGAAGATTCATATCTACAAAGCACTCAGAACTACTGTCTCTTCAAAGATGCCTATCTTTGCTCTATTATACACTGCAAACACCTTTCATACATCCCAATGATCCCAAAACATATATTTCCCCTCTTACTTCATGACTCACTTTACTCCCCAAGGTTCCATCTGCTAAGTCAACTTCCAGGTTTCTAAAGTAGTCTTACTTTCTTTAGGATCTCCATTCAGACTTGCTCTCAAAACCAAACTTTACAATCTGCTCGATGAATCTCATTTTCCTTTTGCTCACATTCTCTCATCTTTTTCCCGTGGCACATTCTTTCAATCCATTTTCATGATGACACAAGAGCTGGACTAAGGTGAATTTGAAATTATCTGGGAAATCAGATACAATGTTATGAAATAATCACCCACATGGGCCAAAATATAGACATTATAATATTAGAATGGAGTTTCCACCCCTATCACTACTCTTATCGCAGGTTATTTATAAATTGTTTGAATTAATTCAGTTTGTGATCATTATAAGTAATTTCTATTTGAATAACATTTTTTAACTTATAACTCTGCCAAAGAATTACTGAATTATCAAAATGACATGAATTAATAAGGATAAGACTAGTAACCTGTAAGTACTGCACCTAATGTGGACATACAGAATACTATGCTGTGTGATACATCTTGCAAGCCTTTCTCATGCTGCTTGTATACTGTAAGTTGCATCCGATACTGCAGCACTAAACAAAATACAAAGCATTTCATAATTTTAAGAATCTACTTATTGCCCTATACTTACAACAGTTTTGTCAATCCCTATGCTTTATCCCATCGGTAAGAAAGCATGAAGTGATGACCAAGTATAATATTACCCAACTGAAAACAGAATCAGTTGTAGGATAAAGTTCTACAGGTAAATCTTACCTGTTAAACTCATACCTTATACATACAAAGTGAAAAATGTCAATATTGTTTACATTTTGATTGTTTTATTACAAAAACCCCTTTGGCACTGCATTAATTTTTTTTCTGATGAAGTATGGATGCCTGTAGCATAAGAATTATGTCATATTTCTTAAATACAGTCATGAAAGTGGGACAACAGTGAGCTTTGGAGTTTAATGATGAACACCTAAGACTGCCTTATGATGTGGGGCTGGATCCTGCATCATATGGCATTCTTAGATGTTCATTTTTTCACAGTTCTGTTCACACATTGGATATGCAATGAATAATAGTACATAAAAGCTTGGTGATTCCAAAATGCAAATCAAAGGTACCATAATGGCAATTCTAGGTTGTAATGTGGCTCACAAAGCCAACTTTCATAATCTTCAACAGACTCTTGAATGAAAAGCTTAACTCTTCTAGTTTCCTACAACAAAACTTTCAAGTTTGTACCATTCCAGGCATGAAAAAGATGAAAACTGCTGAGATTAATGTATCAATGTGTTTATAGGGGACCAACCAGTTTTTTTTTTTTCTACATCAAAAGCAATTTAGTGACTGGAGTTTTTACATACACAAAATTGTTATATCAAAAACTGGAAAGGGAAACTAAATGCTCCTCAGTACTTGCTGTACTCTAGTTTTATGTAATCTGAGGCAGCATATTTTTCTCTGCACAGTATATGTCATTAAAAATGTTTTACATCATCTACTGTGTTGTTATTAAAAAAAATTGACATGATGAGACAATGAATCCTACAGTAAAGATATTTCACAGCAACTTTGACAGTATCACAGGAACATGAAGAATACACTCAATATCATACAGTTGAAGTAGTCACTGAAAACCCTTTGATTCCCCATACAAAAAGGGTACAAAATAGAACAAAATTACTTGTTTAAGGAATAATTATAACATCTATGCTATGTATAACAGTACAAAACCTAAGATAACCTACAGATTTGAAGTTGCAAGAATGTACAAAACTATACGTTGGTAAACATGGAATATTGTACTACATCAACAAGTAGGCTTAAACTTTTTTTACATATTATATTGTGTAATGCAGTATTATATGAAATATACCAACACAACATTTTCCAACAAATCCCAAAGCCTTTCATTTAAAAAATCTGCTGTTTTTTCACAGCCATCACAATGGACTTTCATATATATCAATCTCTACTCCCCCAATCGCTCAAGATTTGCTGCATCACAATCTTGATTATATCTTTACTTTGTGATATATCTAAAAAACAACTTAAAAAATTCATTATAGAATTCCTTTCAAGCTGTAAAAAAATATTTTTTCCACCTTAAGCGACTTACAACTTTCAGCAGCTGACATGAACATTGATTCTTTCAAGCAAGTCTGACAAATTATAATTTGCCCATTCAATGGCAGATGAATGTGCTGACATGCACCTGGTTTAACAAATGCTCAGTTTAGTTGAACGATAAAAATGCATAAACTATTCAATAATGTCTAGTTTTGATATAAGATGTGCATATGCAGGTGATGTAAACATATGACTCATAAACATTTACAGTTTTAGTTCCATGATGTTAGAAACCTTGATAAATTCCATTGTAAATGTTCAGATCTGTCTTTATGCGTATGATAAATGTAACTACTTTTCATTTTTTATACTGCATTGCAGTGCTTTGTAAAACCGACAATCTAAAATGTACATGTATATTATTTACAATGCCTCTGGACATGAGACGAGACAAATTAAACCTTAATACTGTAATCTTTACTGTTCCGACCAGAAACATAAGACCTAAACTGTGACCTCGAATGACCTATGTAGGCACCTGAGGTTGCATCACTCTCACTATTCTTCTTTCTAATCTCCAGATCACATTCTGCCTCTGACAACTCATTATGACTACTGGAGAATCCAACTGGTGGGGTGATCTTCCGAGTAAATCCATATTTACCGTCATCTGAACTCTTGGAATCAGATCCATGACCCAATTTCTTTGGAAAAGACAGGCTGGTCTCTTGAGTTGCCCCTCTAATGCTCGCAGCCATCTTGTGGAGGCCACGGTTGCTGAAAGCTCCAACCCGCAAAACTTTACTGCCATCTGTTTTGCGTGGAAAAGACTTGCGTTCTAAGACAGGTGAAGGTTCTGTGGACGTACTAGACTCAGGCGCATGGTAGATTAGATCTAGGAGTAAGAAAATAATTCATTAACAAAAACATTTCGACAGCTTTTAAATAAATGGTATGTAATTAAGAAACATGAAATGTAGCAAAGCTTACTTAAGAGGGAGAGCTTTTATTACAATGTAAATTCAAAGAAAACCTGGACTCCAAATTGCTTTTATATGGCTGAATGTGAACTAAATGGAACTTGAAGAAAACCATGAAGGAGGCATCCTAAGGACCATACTCACTGTGGTGAACATTCCTGGTGGTGGTCTTGCGGGGCTGATGGGTAGCGTGGGGCTCAGGATGGCTCTCTAGTGTGGCCAGGTGGGGGTCCAAGGGCAGGTGGAGGGTGGCCTGGTTCTCTAAGGTGGCTGAGTCAAGGTGGATGGAGGACTCCGTGCGCGAGGAGGTGGCGTGCTCCGTGTCGGTATCAGACTGCAGGGAGTCATACTCTTCACTTTCACTCCGGGGACCGCCCAAACCGTGCCCTTGACTTCGACTACGCCCGTGGGTCTTATTGGGCGTGGGGCGACTGGGCTGATGGTTGGCACACATTGGGTAGGGTTGGTGGAAGGGCGAGGTATACTTTCTTAGGGTAGGCGCGATGGCTACTACTACAATACCTTACTAAAATGGCTGGGCAAGTCGCTGATGGCATCTATGTTTTCTTAGTTAAATCCACAATAACTTTAACTGGTATTTATTAGGAATAATTTAGCCTGATCATAAAATTTCAAAACTAATTTAGAATAAGTACGCTACTTCATCTGCAGTAATTTAGCCTGATTATATGAATTTCCTGATTACATTAAGTAGTTTTTACACAGGCTATGCATGCTTGTAATAGTTTGCACTGTGAATTAAAAGGTAATATAATTTAATAATTAGATTTAGTCTGTTTAGCTAAGCATGCATTTCTCGGAATGATTCATGCAGCTGGATGAGAAATGTGTGACATCAAAGGACTTTTCTCTCCGAACGGCCAACCAGTGAGTTTAGTTTGTTGGATGCCCCAGGACCTCTCTCACCCAATGGCCAACCACGAGGCCAGATTTTCTCTTTATGTGGCACTTCATCCCTCCTATCATTTCACAAGAAGTCTTATTGAAATACTGAGTTAGGCTCCGTAATAGATGAATTTATAAAGTGGCAAGGAATGAATTACAACCTCAAATGATACCTATGTGCCCCTCACACGATGAAAATGATCTCAGATGCTCCTTTAATTTTCAGTACAATACCCATAAAACTGTTCTTTGCAGTAATCACTAGTTTTCAGAGCTAAGCTCTCAAAGCAACAGTAAATGGTTAACAAAATGGCAGAAACAGAAAGAGCTATGACTTAGTCTCAGCAGCACTGCTCTATATTTTTTCACAAAGTACTACAAGTCTGAGGTTCATCTGTGCTCATATATATATATATATATATATATATATATATATATATATATATATATATATATATATATATATATATAATTTTTTTTTTTTACTATTCGCCATTTCCCGCCTCAGCGAGGTAGCGTTAAGAACAGAGGACTGGGCCTCTTGAGGAAACATCCTCACCCGGCCCCCTTCTCTGTTCCTTCCTTTGGGAAAAAAACAACTAAAGAATGGACCAACCCACCCATAAATATACACATATATATATATATATATATATATTTTTTTTCATACTATTCGCCATTTCCCGCATTAGCGAGGTAGCGTTAAGAACAGATGACTGGGCCTTTGAGGGAATATCTTCACCTGGCCCCCTTCTCTGTTCCTTCTTTTGGAAAATTAAAAAAAAAATGAGAGGGGAGGATTTCCAGCCCCCCTATGCTCAGAGTACTGAGCAGTAGAGAGAAAACAATTCAAAATTCAACAAAATCATTAACAGTACAACCTTTTATGCAAGCCCTAATCCAAATGCTCTAAGGTGAGAGTCATTCTAATTTTATAATGCAGATAATGTACAAATCATTCATTCATATATATAGTTAAAGGTCAGAGACCACCAAATCATTTAAAGAAAATTAAGTTAAATGTTACTTATCTGTTTTACTACCCCCATCCCCTTTACAAATATCATATATAATGCTGACCTGCACTAATACACCACTCAGAATCTGCAGTCGTAGACAGTGGAACAGCTCAAAAATCTGTCTGACTACTCATGATGAACTAAAGTCTTGTGGACTACCTTATATTTCAAACCTACCAATCAAAGATCTCATGCACTAGCTGTTCACAAACCAACCCCAAACCAAAAAAAATCTACAGCCAACCATCTCAACATTCCTGACCAAGTTGTGGCACACTGGGCAGTCCAACACTTATACATAAACCATCTCTACACCCTAACACAAACACACCCAACATGAGTGGCACATACCGAGGTGGGTGGTCTGCCCTCTGTGACTCCGTAGCGAGCATCCTGAAATACAAAAGTCTGGAACTTGGCTGTGGCTGCATCATCCTGTCCACCTCCTCCACCACGCCCTTCACCCAGCTGGAAGGTTGCATATGGGTAGATGTCCTCAGAGTATTCTGTGGAAAGAAATATTCTGTATAGATGACATGAATATCACGTAACTGGAAGAAATATTGTCCGTATCAACATATTCTGTTGATGAAAAGGTTTTGTATCCGAAGACAAGATCATATTGGTAAGGTGGATGAAATACCATATAAACAATGATGACAAAGAAAATTACTGTAAAGGAAAATTTCTGCTGGAAGAATACATCTTGCATGGTAAAAATATTTCATAACGTAAACATATGTATTGTACTAACAAGC
Source organism: Panulirus ornatus (assembly GCF_036320965.1). Classification (NCBI taxonomy): domain Eukaryota; kingdom Metazoa; phylum Arthropoda; class Malacostraca; order Decapoda; family Palinuridae; genus Panulirus; species Panulirus ornatus. Next base: position 25,340,835 of record NC_092271.1, on the reverse strand, counting down.
CAAGAGAGAATCTTATAAGCATTCTCCTTTAATTTAGAAATAAATGGTTAAAATAACTTAAATTTTTTTTATCACAGATTTTCAATCACCTTGCCTGTTATTCAAACATCTTTTATTTTTTACCTCTACATCTCATTACATTTATCTATTACTGAAATGTATCATCATTAAAAAGGCAGTGTCTACTGTAGAGCTGAAACAGATTAGTTATTTACCATTTCCATTATTCAGCTGTTTCTCATTATAGGGTTTTCTTACCTTTCTTACCACTAAACAGCAATGTCTAGTAAGATAGCCCACAATACACTGCATATCTTCTGTCCCTTATGATCAGGAGGTCACAAGAGCTTTTGAGAAAATTCGATAAAAGTCAGTCGCCATGAGCCCCTGCACGGATGTATCTGTGTCTCAAAAAAGAACACATAGATCCTTCATGAGGTACTTCCGTAACAGTAAAACAAAGAAAAAGGTACTGGAGGCTTAAATTTCCAGAGGCTGTGGAAGAACAACAACCTCCTTTGTAAGGAGCTCCCTGGTACTCATGATGCACTCAGGGAAACAGTCTCAAATTTAAGTCTTGGAAGAACTTAGCAACTGCTTTCATCATCACTTCTGCAACCTTAAGTCACTGACCAGCACTGATGCATCCTTCTAACACTGTAGCTTCTTATCATGTCCCTGTCAGGGAACAGATGACAAACATACCCAGGATAATCCTGATGCTGCAAGAATCTGCTGATATGACCATCTAAAAGGCCCAGAGAGTTGGCTGGTTACAGCTGACATGGTAGGCAGGCAAATGGCAAAACAAAAGAATAATTTCAGGGAAGAGTAAAAATGACAAGAGTTAGCCAACGGACAAACTAGGGCTTGGTCATCTATTCTAAATGCTACCTCACCGCAAGAGAAATAGCAAAAATGCATGAAACAAAAAAGTCTTTGTTAGTATAGGGAAAGCTGACAAATAAAGAAGCATCATTAAAGAGATATACCTTGTGATAATTATAAGATGTGAAGATCTTATAGAATAGTTTCCAAATGACAGTTAATCTAGACCATCTGTACCCAATTGGCAAATCTTGAAGGGTGGAAGAAGACTGAAAGAAATGTGTCTTGTGTCGAGAATCACGAACATGGTGCACCTTGCAGCAACATTCCTAGAAACATTTTTTAAGCACAGCCACAGGACTTCTTTCCAGTTTGAGACAGAGCAGAGTGATATGATGAGATAGAGCAGAATGGCACGACAGCTAATCCTAACAAGGCTCTGGTCTTCCTTAGTACTACTTTACTCATCACATATAGCCCCACTATCATCTGATTAAAGATGTGATGTATTTTAATAATTGATTGGGTAGATGAAAGGAAAATGGGTAAAATCAATGCAAAGACTGAGGGAACAGTGTCATGAGCTGCTAGCGGTCATGCTTGAGAGTTGTAAGGATTACTGCTCTCCTACCAATCACTTTCCTAGAACATGTGCAAGTAAGACCACAATTAAGCAACTCAATTCATGACTGTAGATCAAGCAGAGGAAAATGACTACTAACTTGGCCCAACATGTATTTGTGCCACTCAAAATGCCACAGGCTTTGTTCGTATTAAACCTCATGTGTATGGTTGCCAAGCATTCCACTAAAGGAGGGGCAACTGAGTGGCATTTTGACCAAACAATGTATGTACAAATAGCTATCTCGGTTAAAGTGTTCTTGAACTTGAACCCTCTACAGACTTAGTTGGCTCTGGAAAATATTTAATGGCATTTATTCATTGGCTACATTACTCAAAGTGTTAAATATCAGAACATCAACTGAAACTCATTACAAGCAAACCATTTCTAAAGGTTTAGCCAAACCTGCCTTGTTTCTGGTATTCTAAGTAAAGAAACTGTCAAAAAATCATTTCTCAGTCAAACATAACTTTGGACAAGACCCCTTCATTGTAATTTCCAAATGTTCTGCTAGACTTCTGAATGATTAATGATATCCTAATGATTTCTTTAACATTAACTTACCACTTTGAGTAAATTCAGAATCTCCCAGTATCATTAAGCATGATCATCACTTTCCCTGCTCAGGAGGTCAGTGTGTTCTCAGATCCCCTCTATTGCAATTACCATCTAAAGTTCTCTTGTAATTGCCTTTCAAGATCACCTTCTTTAAATCAGTCTATACATCCCCCATATGTCACAATCTGGACCCCAGCATACCAGAAACCTGACAGGTGTGGCATTGAGAGACTTCCAGGTCGAGGGGATACCTGTCTCCTTCTCCCTGGTACCTGGTATCCGCTCCAGTGTGGCAGGTACAGGCTGGGGCTTCCTGACAGTGGCATAGTAGGCATCGCGCTGTTGCAGGAGGTTGGTTTTGTTCTCCTCTACCTCCTGGTCCTCCTGTGAGGTCCGGCTGTTGCGCCCTGCTGCTGCTCCTAGTAGGTAACAGGAAAATAGGTTTTGGTTAGATGGCGAGGATAGAAGGAGAGGAAGAAGCCAATATAAGATCATACTCAAAAGGAATGATGAGAAATAGGGCAAGAGAGAAAACCAAGATAATGGAAAGTATATATTAGGTGAAAATGGTAAAATAAAGGAAATGAACATTGGGATAAACATGAAAATATTTCTGAATACTTAAAACGATTTTCAGTATTTCAAAAGTGTATGCTTAGAGGACTGTTGTTATGGGTGTCTTATCCAGACATTTTTCTCATATGAAGACTAAACACTGAACTAAAAAATACAGTATTGCTACTCTTTAACCCTAAGATGACTGATCACCAGCAGTGAGCTAGTCACTGTATATGATAGCATCTGCTATATTGCTAAAACAACATGAGCACTGGGAAAGTAGAGCAAATTCAGTTCTGTGCTCTATGGAAGTTTCCTTTCTACTACTTGCATTAAGTTGTGACATATTACATTTCAGTTTCTCAAAACTACAGAGAAACAGGTTTTGCTTAGCCTTGTCATTTGCAGGCTGTGATTTTGTTGCAGATACTGGCAAGAATCCTGTTGCAGGCCAATATCCAAGTTAATTCCTGACCTGGAATCAAATTAATCTTATATAGCCAAATTTACTTTATATGCTAAAGTGTCACTGAAGCCAGCCACTTCACGAGAAAAAATGATTCATAACTCTTTGCTGAACAATTGCTTAACAAGCACAACCAGGTCTGTAAAGGAACAAGACTTGTGAACAGTATAGGAGACAACAATAAATTAGTCACCTTTCATAAGCTGAACATGGGAGCTATTATCAATGATGTGAACAAGACTTTTGATAAGAACTTTCTGGTGTCTGCTGGTGAATTTGGGGCACATGATGGATCTTTACTGATGTCACCAGTACATAATTCTGTTTCACACATAATTTATGGTTCAAATGTCTGGACAAGGTATTTGAGCTGCAGTACACTTGGAAAACTAAAGAATTTCATCATATGGGAAGTAAGAATTAAATACATGATTTTCCCAAACTCAAGAACCACTATAGAAAAAAATAAACAAAATTTTTTTAGGGAACTGGTGAAACTTAACCATCATCATATGGAAAACGGATCATGTTTGACAGAAGCAGATTTAACTTTCAGGAACTACAAGAGTTTGGAAAACAAAACTTTAAATATTCATAGGGCATGTATGGACAGGGATAAGTGGAGACTTTTTCTGTGGCCACCACCTTGATGAGAATTCCCAGAGGAAGCAAGCATCAGATATATAGATAGATAGATAAGGCATAACTTCAAAGCAATTAGAGTTACCATCAAATTTTGACTAAGTATTGAGGATTCATAAAAAAATTCAAATCCACAGAGCATAAAAGAAGAGAAGCAATGATTACATATCTCCTAATTTTACCACTTATGGAAAAAGATTATGTAAGTTAAGTCTATTACAGTACAGATTCTCATGTCAATGTAAAGCTCATCTAATAAATCAAGTGAAATCACCCACTATATCTACTGTCAAGTGAAGTTAGTCTACTCTAGCTTTATGAATGATTCACATATGCTGTATGTGCATTTGAACCAGCCTACATTTATCCAAGATTCTTTACATGCAAAGAAATATAACACTACAGATATATCACGTCCAACAGTCGCCTGCAGTACACTACTAGTGCTTCATTTGTCTCAAACAGGTAATTCCCGTGCATAAAGAAACTTAAATATCAAAGATTACGTCCTGAAGACTTGGCTGCTTGTGAAACTATTCCATGATAAGTTACGAAACCTATCTATCTATCTATATCTCTGATGCCCGTTCCAATTGGAACTCCCTCATAGGGGTGGCCACAGCAACAGTCTCCCTAACTAAAGAACTCTAGTGACACTTCTTAGCCTTTAGTGCCTCACTCTTAACAGGCTACTCCCTCTTAACCCTTGAATTTTCAAGAGGGAAGGTTATGGAACTACAGCACAGAACACTTAAATAATATAATCAATGTCACATACCTTGTGTCATCTACAGTCATGTGGGTAAGTAACCACATTAAAGAACAAATTTTTTGAGATGAATGATATTTGGCATACAAAAATTAAACAAAGGAACATGATGCAAAATGAGCATTCCAGTATTTGCTACAAGCCATTTGGTTTTGTAGAATGGTTCCCCTGAAATAATATTACACTGATGAAATTAATTATAAGAAATTTGTGTAAAACAATTTTCATGCATAAAGTCATTTATTCAGCTGGTTAGAGTAATATAACCAATCCAAATTCTAGATTTATCTACTAATTGGACATGAAAAGACATGGAGGTAAAAGCTATTACATATTCTAACTGAGACATACAACACTATGGAACGGACCCTAAGGTAAAGTTATGAGCAGAAACCAAAATGAAATTATCATAATTAAGTAGATAATCATTTACAAATATGAGACTTACCATTGGAAACTGAAGCTAACAAACAATTCCATTTCCATACTACAAAAAATCTAGTAAATATACAAAACATATAAATCACAAAATAAAACACCCAAATTTGCTAAAGTCAATGTCATACAAAAATGGATGTAGGTACTACAGGAAAATGGACTCAAAGTAGCAAAATTCATAGACTTCTTGATATATCTTGTCCAACAAAACCCTGTCTCCAGTATACATGCAAAACACTATACAGTATCAACTGAGAGTTAATTTACCTGCACCATAATACTAATTTTTAAGAAAACCAAATCACCAGTTTGAGTATGTAACTGACTGGAGATCTTCATTTTGAAATGTTCTTTGTATAAATAATTTATTCAGTGTCTATACAAATGGTTTTCAAGAGTTTTTACTTGAGGTATCAGTACTACTGACCGGATAAAAATCTATGATATTCCTGTTAACTAGAGAGGCAACAAATTCCTTCAGCTTCAGTTATATGCTCATTATCACAATGAAGTGGATTTTATTCTAGAAAACAAATAACTGAATCTTCATCCATTACAATATTTTGACTACATCCAATATAGTGAGTGATTCATGCCACTAATGTGCTGACAACACAATGCAGCCCCATCCTCAACTGATGAGATACTCTTTCATGCAAGCATACATGCAATCAACTAGAACACTACAGACAACAATGGTAACTTTTTGCAGTGGTCTAGTCACCAACAGTACCTACTGCATGAACATGTGGGGTCATATTCAAAAAAGATAACATCCTGCATGAGGATAACAGAGGAGATGGTCACAGTCATGGATAAGCAGAACACCAGAAACAGTAGTGTTATGTCTACCAGTGTTTCTGAAGTACCACATTTGGTTTGGCTGAGAAGAGCAACTCACGTCTTCTGAGGCAGAGGACGGCAGCGGCCACGGTCAGGGCTAAGGCCAAGGCTGAGGCTGCAGCCGAGGCCAGAAGACGAGGATCAGCAGGCAGGGGGTTTGGAGGTGCTTCTTCCAGTCCCCCTGCTGGCTGGGCCCCCAGGCCACCCCCAGGCCCAGTACTAGTGTTGACGGTAGTGGTGGTGGCACCAGCAGCATTGTGGGCTGTCAGGCGGAGACCGAAGGTGGCACCACTCCGGAGGCTTCCCACCTCATACACTTCCTGAGGTGCCAAGCTGCTTGCCACTGTAGGAGAGGACAATACTCAGAGTATATACAGAAAAAATGGACCATAAGTCATTCATAAAAACTACAAAACTACAATGGACCATAAGTCATTCATAAAAACTACAAAACTACAATCATTCAATTAACTGATACCACTATTAAGACGGAAAGGCTAAAATGTAAAAGGAACAAAAAGCTTCTGGTCATTATTGATTCCATGAATCATTCTAAGAAGATAAAGAAAAATGAAGTGATTTTGAAACACCTACAGGTGTTCCAAGTGGTGTCTCTTGGTCTTCGCAGCTCTAAGGTAAAGTGGGTGATAGGACAGCCTCCATCCCCCCATCTCCCCAACCATACCCAGATACCAGTCCTGTTTCCTGAGGCCACATGACGTGCAGGGGGGGCCACAGGTGGAGACCCAGAGGTGCGAGCAGTCAGAGGGCGTGATGGTGGGGACACACCTACGTGGGTTCGTGCTGTCACATACACCTGAGAAAAGATGATACCTATGACCTCCTTGAGGGAATACAGCATTTCTCTTGGAAAAGTTCTGAACAGCAAAATCCGTTGACGCTGCACAATAATGATTCAAATATCAGTACATCTGGCAAAGAATGAAGCATAGAGGTATTTCATTTGCACTGGAACTGTGCACAATAGAGTAACTTGTGAAATCCGTTATATCAACTGTATTTCACAAAAGAAATTTCTTTAATACAACACAAACAACAAGTATCAAAACATTCCTTCAGTATCATATATCTAAAGGTAAAAAACACCTGAGTTACAACTGATCTTGTTTTATAAGCTTTTCTGCTCATGCTCAGCTCCTCACTAGGGGATGATATCACCTGTCCTCAGTTCCTTATCTATGGAATTCCTCACCTGATATCTAGACTTACAACACAGAAAAACTAGAACTCCATTCTACACTCGAGGAGGACCTTGCCTAGTTGTTGGCGCCATACTGGGGTAAGGCCTCATCTGGACCTTAGGAGCTTATCATGTATTCTGAGTTCTCCAAACATGAGGAGGGCCTTACGCTTTACTCCATTCCATACTGAAGGATAAATCCTGGTACCTGGGCCATGATGGATGAGGAAGGTTTCACCTGATAATCTGTCCAACACCTGAGAAAGTGCTCACCTAGTCCCTGACTTTACGAGTGAAGGGGATGTCATCTAGTACCCTGATTCTCACCAAGAGGGCTTCACCTGTTACTCCATGCAGAAAGCCTTATCTGTTCCCTCCCCTAAACTGAGGGTGGATCTCATCTGGTACTCAGTCTCACACTGGAGGTGGATCTCACCAAGTCCTCAGCCTACCACTAGAAGAGGACCTCACCTGGTACTCAGCCCCACATTGAAGATCATTGATGATGTATCTGGAGTGGGTGCGACCCAGGTCCCGAGTGTGCCACGACCCTCCACCCATGGCTGCCCTCCACCACACAGCCCAAGCTCGTACAGCTGCTCCACCCGTGTCTCCTGCTGCCCAAGACACTGTCAGTGTGGAGGAGGTGGCATCGGCAATGTGCACAGAGGGCGCACTGGGGGGAACTGAAAGGAGGAGGATGCATTAATGGTGGTTACCACTGCAGTATGAAAATAACTGCTTGGGAATAACTGCAACAGTGACAACATTCAGGGGAACAATGGCCACAGTATAGGCTACAGAAGGTAGAATGATGGTGGAGACAAGTAAGTCATTATGGAGACAAGATGGTGAACATGGACACCGATGGTAATCATCAATGCAATGAAAAAATGATGAATGAAGTCTCTGCTCTAGTGAGTATGGAAAGGTATACTGGTAATTACTGCCGTGAGTTATGACAATTGCAAATATTGTGAAGATAGTAAATACTGCCATGAGCTATCACAAATACAAAATGTATTACACAGGACAATCTTTTCTTTCCACACATCAAAGAAAATATCAAACATTTTAACAGGTTTAAGAAGAATGCTAGAACCCTAATCAATTACATAGTACTTGTAATATTCAAAATTCCATTGTCAGATATGACTGGGGAAAAAAGAAAAGTATATTTACCTTGGACATGAAGGGTGTATGTGGTGGAGGTGTGGACATAAGGATGTTTGCGAACACTGTGTATGGAGCAGGTGTAGTTCCCGCGGTCTCCCCTCTCCACTCCGCGGATCATCAGTGACCCATCTGGCTCCTGGCTGAACCTGAGGGAGGGAGGGAGTCAGACATCAAGATCTGTGGTGGTGGTGGTGGTAGACATATATTCATAACCTATAATTAAGAGCACATTCTACAAGTCATATCTGCAAACGAATGTACAGACCCAAACTTTTACGTGCACAAGTAAGCAATCCGACACTTAACTGGTGAACTTACCCCCCCTAAAAACCTTCATGGTGAATCTATACCTAAAATCCAACAGATGAACCTATACCTAACATCTCCAGCTGGAACATCTTAAACTTAGAGCTGCCCCTACATTTAAAACCTTAAAATTGCACGTATACTACGGATGGAAGCACACCTTTAGGTGAGCTTACGCCTGAAACTTCTAGGGGAACGTACCTGCCGTTCTTCTCGATGCGTCTGCCATCAATGGTCCAGGTAGGAGTGGGTTCGGGGCTTCCTACCGTAACGCACACGAGCCTCACGTCCTCGCCTTGCGTTGCAACCACCTTGCCTCCCAGCGACGCCACCCCAGACGGCACTGATGTGGATGTGACACGATCAATGATTAATAGAACTTGTTTTCGTTTACTACCCCCTCTGTGTCCTTCGACGATACCAAGGGTTACATAAAGCCAAGAGGGGTACATAAATGCTAAAATCTGTAATTACAGAAGCCCTCTTCGACCTCCGGTGCGACACTGCCATGTAAACACTAAATGTTTTCGTTATTTCGATCGTTGAAAATGTGTGGCTAGAATATAGGCACTCTATTTTTCAGTAGTTCTCACTCTCTTTTACAGTTCTGCGAATAGTGGCAAGCCTGTGCAACTATAAATCTATGAATAACAGCAAGTCTATGCAACTATAATCCTTAGAAAACACCAAGGTTTGTTTACATCTACCGGCAAGGGAAGATGACACCCTTGCCAAAAGATCTTACCAAAACTTCACTGTCCATCCCTGTTTCCTGGACCCCAAAGTCAACCCGGCAATTACTCAGCCATCTCTAGAAGACCGTAACACCTTAAACCACAACGTAACGATCCTTGGTACAACGGTATGAGCACAACGGTATGAGCCTTGCAAGGTACAACATGCTAGCTGCCAGAAGATAAACACTCTCTAGAGAGGGCGTGATGGTCTGAATCTTGGAATTTATACTTTATGGAAAGGTAAATACTATGCAAAAAGCAAGACTAATAAGAGAACTTCTGTACACATACATAACTCCTCCAAACATACTGTCTACGTTTTGCACTATAACATCTTCCATTCTCTTTATTTCCAACTGTTAACCTTCAAATACTGAGGCTATTCAAGATGGGGCAACTGGGCTTTTTAAAAAGTTGGAGGATCCGACAATAAATCTTACAGTTTAAGTAGCAGGAATATGACTTCACATTCAAGAGTTAATTCAGAGGTCAGGAGATTTTCGTGTTAATGTAATGTCCAAAAAATTAAATCCTCATTTATACGATTAAAAACATACTGCCTGGGGTTTATCTCTACGGAATTCGGCAGTCATTTTAAAGAAAGCTATAAACGTCACAACATGAAATATTCATATTCATGTATCAACAGCCTTATCTGAAATTTTGACTCCATTATAATGTCTACAACGAATTTCGCTTGATGTACTACACACAGATAACTATATTTACCAATGTAATTTCATACGACCTGAAATATGCAAACATTTATCACACAATGTTATCTGCAGAGAGTAAATAACTCCTGCACGCCAAAAAGCAATTATGGCATAAATGTAAGCGAGCAGCCAGAATAATTGGTGCATTTAACTTCACAGAAACACATTCCTGATTTCCCTCGGGGTGATGGTACTCGCCTCTCCCGCCTGGGGCGTTGGGCCCTTGAATTAATACCAGGTTATCAAGTTACGAAATGGAACATCTAATTGCAAAGAAATTCGATAATATTCGGTTAAATCATTATCAATGCTTAGTTCACTGTCATCACGGTGTTCACTTGAGTCATAAACTTACGAAAAAGATGAAATTACACACAGAGGAGTGCAAATCTATCGGCCATTAGTCTGTTCATTATAAACACACCTCTCATGACCACAGGCCATATAGCCAGGAAAACACCAATATTGTACACCAGATAACCATTTCTGGGTCTATCATCAGCATCCGCTGCATGCTATCATGAACACTAGATAACGGAGCGAACAACAGTTATAGCCACTCGATGTTCTTTACATACGCGAGGGAAATATTCTCACGCGCAGAGTATTTCATCAGTTAACCTTGTTACCCAACAGAGATTATTGCAAGAGTCATGTACTAGAAATATTCAATCGCTGTGTTTAGGAATTCAAGGATGTCTTTCCTACTTCCCATTCACCAGAACGTGTTTTTGTGTTCTACGAAATCTTTACTTAAATCTAGGTCAGTATGGTCCGAGAATCAACAAGGGTGATGGACAAGGATTCTGTACACACCACGATAACCAAATAGTCGTTGAGTACGGTATGAGACAAATTTATCTCGTGTCTACAATACATTCAATCGTTAAAGGCAACTTCTGTGCTTTATTAAAAAACTTCTAAACAATATTGGCACAAGCGGAAAGATATAAGAATGCCTTTTTAATAAAGAAGGATAAAGACAGCCTAATCTGTTTGCACATCAAACACAAGAAATGTTCCATAAGATATAAATATTAACTAATAACCTTTAGTTACACCGGCAGTTCTATATTTGTCTGAAGAAAACGATACAACTATTATTAGGACAACCTACGTCCATAAATTCGTTAGCACACAAAAACATAAACTAGATCTGCAATATAGAGATACTGAATATATCTAACAGTGATAAGTAGTAGGGAAGATATGTGTGGTGATATGTAGAAGGGAGGGTATGCGTGGTGACATGTAGTAGGGAGGGTACGTGTGGTGATATGTAGCAGGGAAGGTACGTGTGGTGATATGTAGTAGGGAGGGTACGTGTGGTGACATGTAGTAGGGAGGGTACGTGCGGTGACATGTAGTAGGGGTATGTGTGGTGAGGTGGACGCCCGCCAGTGTGTTGGTTACCTTGGTCGAGGACGGTCAGTTTAACGGTCGGGGTCGGCGGTCCCTCACCCACCCTGGTGCGGGCCGTCATCCAAAACTGGTGGGTGCCGTGGGAGAGGTGGGTGAGCGTGTGGGAGGTGGCGTGGGCGTGGAGCGAGTGCTGCGAAGACGCTCGGGCGTGAGGCGGGCGGTGGTGCAGGGTGTAGCCCAGAAGGACGCCCGTGGGTGGGTGGGGAGGGAGCCAGGTGAGGATGGCTGTCCCCACACCAGACTGGAGAGCCCGTAGCCCGCCAGGCGCCCCAGCAACTGTAAACATAAAAAGGATCCTTCGTCAGTTGTCGGGAGAAGAGCAGGAAAAAGTGAATAGTTTGTGTACTAAGGGGAGAGAGTTTTACACTCGCGCTGCCTCGTTTTCTTCACCTTGTGTACACGTACCGTCTTTACTCATATGTATCTATGGACACACCCACACCCACACACATTACACTCTTACACACACATTACGCTCTTGTCTACGCCGTATAACCATTTATCATCGACCCGCTCAGAGGGGAGGATGAACACCTGGGTTGGGTGTAAGCCCAGGGCTGGCCCGTGGTGACCCACGTTCAATAACACTATCCACTACACCACGGAGGCACGTGTCCTACCAGTGCCCACCACGCTTTTCCTAGAACAGCAGCTTAGAGGCACTACAATTAAGTCCTCAACCTAACATTCTAAAACTGAGTCCTCTACATGTACAAACAGCTCTTCAGAACACAGTATATGAATTAATTAATAAAATTATGCACCTGGGACTCATTCACCGGGATTAACCTGGGATCTGACATCACAGTCACTCAAAACCAGCTTAATGACAAAGAAGCAACAACAATGGCGTAAAGCGCATCTAATACAATAATTCAAAACCCATCACAACTTCATTTCGTGGCTCAGTTAATCAGTGATTGACTTTCCATTCATAGGTCGTATCCAATTAATTACCACTGCTCGAAAACAAGAGTCTGGGTGTTATAACCACTCAGTTCTATAAAGCCTTAGAAAGCATTAAGTCTGATGTATTAAACCTAGAGTGAAGTTTATCCTCGCTAAGCCAGGCTATGACACACACACACACACACACACACACACACACACACACACCATGCAAAGGTTTTGTCGGGTTTTTGGCTTAAAGACCATCAAAACCTCGACGAACAAAAACCTACTCTTTAGTCTTACATTCGAAGCGCACGTTACTCCTCTCAAGTGGCAAAACAGCTGATCAACGGACCCCGCTAGCAGAGCAGGGTAGCAGCAGCTGTATGTGGTACATGGATCGTAAACAAGTGAGCACCGAGGTGCGCACGGTGGTCCTCCTCTGTGGTGGTGTGAATGCTGGGTGGGTGGGTTACGTACCGTCCTCCCGAGTGGTGCAGGTTAGGTCTGGCGAGGCTACGCCGGCGCCCGCCCTGGTCACGGCAGCGACCGTTACTGAGTAGTTGGTCCAGGGACGCAGTCCGCCCACACTCTCCTCACGGCCGTTCGTCATCCGCGTCAGCTCCTCGACGTCTTCTACAGGAGGGCAAGAGAGAGGAGGGGGAAAAAAAAAAAACTCAGTTGTATTAACACTTTTTTTTTTCTCTCTTGAGGACAAAGTCTGGGATGTGGGGTTCCGGGATTTTCGAAGTTAGGTAAACGGTTGTTTATATAACTTAGCGGGTTTGGTTGTTTATAACTTGTTAGATATAAGTTTGGATGGTACTTATTTATCTTGTCTTTTCCACTTATACTTTATTAGTTTCATCTGCATTAATGAACCCAATGTCTAACCTAACCTTCATCTTCCTCCCTATGCCTTACTGTGACAACTGATAATATATCACCGTGTCTCTGACCTTAAGATTATCAAACCTCCCATCTTGTGAAGCGTCGTGGTGCACGCGCAGGCGTGGCGACTTACCCGTGGAGTCGTCCAGTCGAGTGAGGGTGAGGCGGTATCCCTGCAGGAGGCCGTTGTGCTCCGTGGGGGAGGGTGGCGCCCACCTCACCAGCAGGGAGGACCCACCCGCGCCCCCGCTGCACTCCACGCCCGCGGGAGGCGCCGAGGGCACTGTACGGGAAGGAGGGAGAGGAGAGAAGAGGATTGTTAAATGTCCGTGTCTGGAAGAGCGCCTGGGGCATTGTAAAACGCACCGTGGGAGGGAACGTAAAATGTCTGCAGCAGCTTATCTCTCTGGTTATATAACACCAAAGGGACTTTAAGGGAAGCTTAATAATACTGTCGTTACGTCACCTACTCTTGGTCTATTTTGATAAGACCTTAAGGGGAAAAATAAGGCCTTTACAAAAGCCTCGAGTGGGGCGTGTGCACATCGCCAAGATCACTCAGGAATACACAAAACAGTCCCAAGAAAAATGGATTTACATAAAGACACACCACCACCTTCTCCTCCTGCTGGTGGGTGTGTTTGTGTGTCGACACAGTATCGTTCTCGGGGCGGTGGCTGTACTGGCAGGAGGCACCAGACTGATGTGGAAGACCAGGGTGTAAATCCCCAACACGTGATACGTGACACCAAGTGAAGACTTTGAAGCAATGAAACACCTAGACTGATTCTCCGATTCGTCGGTTCCGAGCTTTGAAGACAACAGAGAAAAATGGGGTTATTCCGATACGACTGCCAGTGCGGTTCCAAACATCGAATCAAAACCCTTGGGAAATATACGTGTTGTCCAATGTTCCGAACCCCATATGGTAAACTTGCATGTATTTCGACTCGACAGCTTAGCGGAAGGGTATTCATTAACATGAACCATCAGGCCGTAATAAGTAACATTGTTATAGACACACTTCCTTTTCAGGATAACCGAACGATTCATTAACGTCACGGCTGCTATGACAGTGAGTCATGTATTCATCCAAGTAAGAACCTCAAATCACAGGCTTCACCAAGTCTACGTAATACATGCTCACACATCACACCTTAGCCCACTCCACGGTCCATATCAGTAACTTGGAATGAGTCGCTAATGATTTATCTTTCGTCGCCATCAACTACTACATTCGCCTCCATTACTAAAATCTATGGAATTTCAAAAACCTTCGAGAAGATTAAGAAAAAAAAATTGGTTTATAAGTACTTCATGACAAAGTGAAGTCCCTTCCGCGGCTGATGAAAAATACCAACGGTCTGTTGAGGAGAAACAGGATGACCAACGCGCAGAAAAAGCAGCGCGAGAAATGCCTGATAACTTCACGCGGCCCAGAGCCCTGCCTGGCTCAGTGTACTCTGCCAATCATTTTTTCCTCCATGACGCTGCAACCTGACACTCCATTACGGAGCGGGGAGCCGCCTCCCTGACAGCATCAGGCTGATACTGAGCAACGGATTGATGCTGAAATATCGATGTTGGTCCGTGCGATTCCCGGACACTGGCAGATTATAGCAGACTCTCTCTCTCTCTCTACCGGCCAAGACAAGATTGGAACATTGAAATATTGCCATCTGATGCTTTCCTTTATATATATATATATATATATATATATATATATATATATATATATATATATATATATATATATATATATATCACATAATACCCTCCAACAGCTAACCGATAGGCTATCACAGCCTAGCAGTTAGCGTTCCCGTCTACCACGCAAAAGCTCCTGGGTTCGAATCCTGGCTGTTGAAGGGTATGGTGTGTTATATCAAAGTTCGCGTTCATATGTACTGTTTTTACTTCTGGCTAAACTCAAGCACTTACCATCTTCCATGGTCCTGACGACGACGGGCGATGAGAGGGGCCCCGCCCCATGGGAGTTGTAGGCCCGTGCCACCACGGCGTACTGCACCCACGCCCGCAGCCCCGACACCACCTCGCGGCCACCGCCGCCCGCGCCCACACCCACCACGCTGAAGTTATAAGTCCCCTCGCCGCCCATACTGCAAGACAAACACCTTCTCTCACCAGCTACTTACAAAAAAAAAAGTGCCTTTTATAACCATGTATGAAAAATGCCAAATCTTATCATCACCGATACGTGAGTGATCTCACGATCACATGGTCTATTTACAACCTGAAGCCACCGACATACTCGTGCCTGCGGACGCCCACATTGTACCCGAGGAGGTCGCCATGATGCGTGTGGGGGGGCGGGGGGTCCCACATGACCCGGAGACTAGTAGGTGAGAGGGCGTCCGCTCGCACACCCGTAGGCGGCGCTGACGGCGCCTCCCCCTCCGTCCGTACCTGAGGGAGGAAGGAACGAAGGCAGTCGTACAGACGCACTTGGAAAATCAGTCATTAATAACACGAACGCAAACCTAATCAAGACGCTGTGATGACACAACAGTAGGTATGGTTAATGTCTTATAAATCTGAATTTATTTTGTATTGTCATACAGCAGTTTTATACTTTACAGGTGGAAACAAATGCAGAATAGAACCAAAAAACCAAATCCATCCATAAACATCCAGTGTCGTTTACCTATAACGTTAACACACAAAGACCCTTACATATAATGTTATCTAGTCATAGAGATCCGTAAATTCGGAAAATTTGATATAGAAAAGGTATGATATCGCAGGAATTTCACACGAGAGCATTGGAAAAATAAACATGAGAGGAACAGATGAACGAGATTTAGTTGTGATGGAATCCAAGACCCTCACACGGGACTGTAAAAACACAGTACCAGCTGATTACGACCTCTGACACGACACAAGAACCCTCTATAACATTTTTTATGGGCTTCCCGAATGTCTCAGCTTCCACAGCTGCAAGTCCAGAACACGTCTGACTCTGCCAATGTGAGGCTCAAAGACCCATGCACGAGTGCAAAAAACACTTTATGAGACCCTCCCCTGAATTACCCCTAAGTCCAAGTTATGGTCAGGTGTGTCCATCTTCGATGGCCATATTCCTCTTTACTTCACCCGCCTTATAACCTCTACAGTCCCGACTTAACACTGTGTTCAGACACACTGACACCCACTTCCACTTCCAGTAAGCAGACCTTCCGAAATCCCTCAATCATGGCCTCTACGCGACCTTTCAGAACCCCCAGGGAAACGAAGACGTTTGAAATTTCACTCTAGGACCTTTCAAGACCCACCTAGGAAGACCTAAGACCTTTCCCCTTGAAGAAGACCCACCTGAGGACATCAGAGAGCTCACCTGGCATCGACCTAAGGCTATACCTTCCTCCCCCTTACATTCAGCTGCCACTACGCACCTGCAGGGGCTCGGAGTGGGGCGAGGAACCCAGGTGGTTGGCGGCCAGGATCCTGACGAGGTACTGTGTGTCCGGTACGAGGGGCGCCAGGCGGGCCGTGGTCGTGTCCCCGCCCACGCCCACCTCCTCACCCTCCGCCCACGATGCTGCAACACAGGAAGAAAGGGGAAACGAGAGAAGTCAAAATGAGTCCAAGAAAAAAAAAATGCTCTAAATATACACTGCACGTGAGAGGTAAAAAACAACACACGATTATGAAGAGAAAATTTAAAATATATAACTTTCTTTTCTTTTCAAAAATCTTTGTTCTTTATTTCTGACGACCAGATCTGGAAATTGAAAAAAAAAAGAGAAAATAACAGCCACCTGCGTTATTTGCATACGACAGAGAAACATAAACATTTCTATAACTTTAGAATGTTTAACCTCAGCTCCACAAAGATCTAAGCAACAACGTGGAAACGGAAGGTTTCCACCCTTAATGTCCTCCCTCCCCCGCGTGATTATGGTAATTAAAACACTACATTTACGATAATCAGGTTTATATCAATAATGACTGAACACTCCGGCTGAACCTTGTACATGAACAATGACTGAACACTCCAGCTGACCCCTGTACATGAACAATGACTGAACACTCCAGCTGACCCCTGTACATGAACAATGACTGAACACTCTGGCTGATACCTGAACATTTTACTGGCATATCCTGATTTCGGTCACAATGAACTGCTCTGCCCTTCCTAATTAACCTATTTACCTGCACAGAGTAATTATGCTTTATACAATTACTATCAAAGAAAGCAACAGGCCGTGTTAAAAG
>NC_092271.1:25293535-25321035 GCF_036320965.1 Panulirus ornatus | reverse complement strand
ACACACACACCCAGGCGGGACGTGGGCTTCTCCTTCTCCTCCTCCTCCCCACTGAGGGAGCAGCTCTCTTAATCTCCCCCGGGGAATGGCTCCCCCCACTCGGCTGGCGCTGTCACCAATGGCTACTTACGGCGGAGAGAAACAGTCCAGATGCCACGGAAACCCGGTCGTAACTTGAAAATACAATCATGGCGGAAGAAAAAAAAGAATGGAAAAAAGAAAGAGAGAGAAAAAAAAGATTATTTACCATGAAGGGAGTCATGGAGGGAGGTCTATTTCCCTTCTATAATTCCTTTCCTCAAAGGCTGAAAGGATCATCCAACACAGGAGCACCTACAGTGTGGGGATGAACCCAGCGTGGGATCATACAAGATGGATGATATGATTAGCCTTATGAATCATGTGATTAATCATGAAGGCAATAATCACATACAAAACTCACACACACACACACACAAAAAAGAAAGGCGAAACGGTCCTGAATAGGCAAATATAAAAAAAAAAAAATCCTGCACACGAGCTTAAATAGAGAACTAAAAATAGGGTCTCACTGATGGAACGCTGCTGGCCACACTCATCTGGACATGCATACTCGAAACAAACAAACAAACAGACATGACTCACATGAACGGATCGTCAAATCGAAGCTAAAGAATCACTTGGCTCATAAGAGAAAATCGGGTGAGGAGGGGTAAAAAAAAAAAATAATATAAGAAATTTACTTGTGGAAATGTTACATAAAGTCTAGTAAATTATCGTTAATGAACTCGATTTATTTCTGCTGGCTGGTGGGGAAAAAAGGAGAGGGTGTAAAATGTGTTCTCTGTCATCGTCTTTCATGAAGGTAACAAAGTAGTTTTATTTCATACATATTCTATAAACCAATTTCTCCATTAACAGAGCAAATACGACTTGAAAATGTGATAACGAAATAATCAGGACTTTATATCATATTTTTTTTTAACTGCTACTCGAACATATTTATCGGATTCTGATAAGACATCAAAGTTCTGTCATTTGAATCATTAAAAAAATATATATATATATAACTTAAGTTTATTTGAGGATTATCGTTAATCCCATTCATATCAATCCCAGCAGTAAGGCCAGGATGGAGATATCATTTGCCCTGAGTTTCGACGGATTACCGTGATAATCTCTCCTTTCATTAGCAAATACGATCCACTTGCTATCATTAATATCGTATATGCATATCTCAATCTACTTATATTTAGCTAAACAACCATATTTCTATGTATCTAACCATCAATACACACACACACACACATGTATTTATATATGTTTACCAAATGGCGTCCTAGCTTCGTCTCTTCGTTGTATATCAACTGACTGTTATATTTCTCTCTTGTGTCTCCCCAGATGATGTGATTATTACACGAAAGTGCACTTGGGAACTTATCGTGTTTCATTTCTCCGTGGACTCATAATATATATATATATATATATATATATATATATATATATATATATATATATATATATATATATATATATATATATATGAAACATTGGATACCGTGTAGTATATCACCAAAAACGTTCCAGCAGGCAGGAGCAAGCAAGCAATAACCTTCCAGACGTCTGCCTGGAAGCGGTCCAGACAAACCACACTTTTCCCCTCGACTCCGACTCGCTTCTTCTGAGTGCGTCTCGGACCTACACACACACACACACACACACACACACTGCCAGAGACATTTTTCCATGGTATTTCAATGGAACTCCCTCAACGGTAAACTCTTTAAGGATGGTTCCTTTGACCCCCACGGGGCGTGGTCTTACCTGTGGTCGTGGACGTGGGTGTGGGCGGCCTGCCAGATGAGGGTGATGGGCGGGTCGCCGTGGGCGTGACAGACGAGCGACGCCCGCGCGCCGCGCCTGACCGAGACTGTCTGCTGGAGGCCGGCGTCGAACCTGGGCGGAGCTGGCGATACAACAGGTCAGGTCAGGTCAGGTCAGGTCAGGTCAGCTGTAGTTAAGTGTGGCTATGTGCAGTTAGGTTGGCAGTTAGGTGGAAGTTCGTTTGGGTTAGATTACGCGAGGTGAAACTAGGTTAAATACAGTGAATATAGGTTAGTTTGGGTAAGTTATGGTTATGTTAAATTAGGGGTAAGTGGTTAGGTGAGGTTAAGTTAGGTTAGGGGTAGTTGAAGTTAGGGTAGGTTAGATTAAGGGCAGGTGAAGTTAGGGTAGGTTAGATTAGGGGCAAGTGAAGTTAGGGTAGGTTAGATTTAGGGGCAGGTGAAGTTAGGGAAGGTTAGATTAGGGGCAGATGAAGTTAGGGTAGATTAGATTATGGGTAGGCGAAGTTAGGCGTAGGTGAAGTTAGGGTAAGTTAGACAAGCAATTACCTAGTATCCCATGACTTGTTTACATTTACAGCTGATATCCCTACGCTTGTTAACACACACAATTTACAATGCCACCATTTCTACTTACTCTAACAGGAATCTGTAAAAAAAAAAGTGATTTACATATACAACTCTATATGATTTTACACATGCAAATGTTTACACTCCCTCCCACCACCAAGATCTGCTTCCCAGGATGAGAAACGACTCGTTGTTTCTTTTTACACTCACATACATTTCAACGTTTGAAACTCATAACACTAAGTCACATGGTCAATACCATAACACTCACTAAGTCACATGGTCAATACCGTAGCACTCACTAAGTCACATGGTCAATACCACAATATTCACTAAGTCACATGGTCAATACCGTAGCAGGTTCGCTCGAGCAATGATCGGTCCACGTTCGTCGCAAACTTTACCAGTGTCGACCGAGGAAGCAGAACGGGTGGAAGACACACCAACGGAGAATAATCAACGTGGGGTCATTTGCATACGACGGCACTGCACCCGTGAGTCAGAGAGAGAGAGAGAGAGAGAGAGAGAGAGAGAGAGAGAGAGAGAGAGAGAGAGAGAGAGTGCGTTCATTATGCGGTTTTGTAGACATAATGAGATGGAATTTAACGCCCTCTTGAGCAGGACGGTGCCCCGACCCCTGTGTGCAGGGTGGCACGACCCTTGTGTGCAGGGCGTCCGACCCTTGTCAGCAGGGTGGCACGACCCTTGTGTGCAGGGCGTCCGACCCTTGTCAGCAGGGTGGCACGACCCTTGTGTGCAGGGCGGTCCGACCCTTGTCAGCAGGGTGCCCCGACCCTTGTGTGCAGGGCGGTCCGACCCTTGTCAGCAGGGTGCCCCGACCCTTGTCAGCAGGGCGGTCCGACCCTTGTGAGCAGGGTGGTAGGATCCCTCAGGTATGAAGGATGGCACGATCCTTAACCTAACCCTTAAAGGTCAGGTCAAAGACCACACTATCATCCCTGAGGGCGGGTCACACTCTCGTGTTGCCCCGTCGCATAAAGCTGTATGGACGTATACGGGTCACAGTGTGTGTGTGTGTGTGTGTGTGTGTGTGTGTGTGTGTGTAACGTGCTCTGGATGAGAAAAAACCCACAATGTCAACTAAAGTTTCCGAATAATCAAACCCAAATTAATCCCGATTGTAGTGGAAAGTGAAACATATATATACACACACAAACACACACACACACACACACACACACAAAATATATATATATATATATATATATATATATATATATATATATATATATATATATATATATATATATATATATAGATAGATAGATAGATAAGGAATATCAACTTGAAAAGCACCAACATACGTAAAGCAATACACTCAATGGTAATTACCATTCGAAAGCTGTACCTAAAAATAAGATTACAGTGTGCTGAAATTCCCAGTAAGTCAGTGATTACAAATTAGGCCGGGAGGAGATTATACATTTTGAACCATCAAAAGACATTTGCATACAAAGCAACATTCGTAATGACAAAAAAAAAATTGGGGGGGGGGGGGCCGAGGGAGCATTGTCGTAAAATTATAATATCATTATGGGGAAAAAATATGTATATGAAGGGGACATTAGAGAATTGATGAGAATGAACATGGTAAAAAAAAAGCAAATAAATTGGTAAAGATAATAAATGAAACAATGGGGAGGGAAGGAAGAAGATATTGATGCATTAGTAACTTTTATCTTTTTTTGATTTACGGTAAATACATCACATTATCATCCACACTAATTACATAAAATCATTTCTGCACTTAATCACATTGATACATACACTAATTACGTGGACGAAATTTATGGTAATTACTACAACTAGGCTAAGTATATCAATTACAGTATAATTTACAGTAATTACATTAATATTGCTATTTACAGTAAATTCGCTAACAATATGACTAAAATAAAATCTCGCTATTTTAATGCAGACTACAAGAGACCTACTGTAACACTACCCCACCCACTCTCCATTTTCTCTTAATCTATCCATCTCAACCCAAGTCACTCCTCCCTCACCAACACCACCTCCCATTTTCTCTAACTGCTTCCTCCCACCCCCCCACTTTCCCATGTTCTCTAACTGCTTCCTCCTTCTCCACCTCTCCCCATTTTCTCTGACTGCCAACTTCTCCCCCATCCCCCAACCATTTTCTCCCCCCTCCCCACCCCCCGTTTTCTTCCCAGCCACCTTACCGTTGACGGTGAGCTTGACCAGGGCGGAGAGGCCGCCTCCCACGCCGTTGGCCGCCTCGCACAGGTACTGGCCTTCGTCCTCCGCCCGCGCGCCTACCACCACCAGGCTCCCGTTGGCCGACACGCCCACGCCCACGCCCATGCCACCGCCCAAGATGGGGCTGTACTGCCCCGGCTGGTCATCTGGAAAGTACACACCTGGCCTCAGTGATTAAAGGGGGGGGGGGGAGGGGGTTGAATACACCTGGCCTCGGTGATTAAGAGGGAGGGGGGGGGTGAATACATCCGGGCCTAATTGGTGATTAGGGTCACATAAAGCAATTCATCAACAATGACACTCACTTATAAGGAGATCTGTCAAAAAAAATATATATATAAGGCTAGAGAGAGAGAGAGAGAGAGAGAGAGAGAGAGAGAGAGAGAGAGAGAGAGAGAGAGAGAGAGAGATTGATAAAGATATATATATATATATATATATATATATATATATATATATATATATATATATATATATAGAGAGAGAGAGAGAGAGAGAGAGAGAGAGAGAGAGAGAGAGAATCCCGTCACACAATTAGAACCTCACTCAGCAAAAAAAAAAAATATTTGCACATTCATTTATCATTATTCACGTAAAAAAAAAAAGGACAATCACATTTTCAGTAAATAAAACTCGCATTCGACGCCGATATGATTTTAGTTATTTGGAACACCATGTTTCCATTCCCCTACCCCCCCCCCCACTCAGCTTCGACATGAGCAAAGTATTGGAGAAAAGTTGGTTTTAAAATATATTCTGAATTGCCTGATTGTACGTGATTTAAAATACGAACTCAAAATTAAATCTCTTTGTACCGAAACAATTGTGTTCGTAAAATTAATAAATTCGTGGTCTTAAAAATACTGAAGGGAGGAAGGGAGGAGCCGAACTGGGAGGAAGGGATGGTTGGGGGAGGCGGTACAGTGAGAGGAAGGCTACAGGGAGGGGTGTATGTGGGGGGTTAGAGAGGATACAGGGAGGAATGCAAACAGGCGGGAACAGCTGCGTAATCAATCCGGTAGTCGTTCGTTAACCCCCACGGCTCCTTACGTCAGGGTCAAGCCCTGAGGTCAGCGTGGGGGGGTCAGCGGAAAGAATCGAAACGCCTCTGTTCCTACGACTCCACACACACACACACACACACAGGCCAATCGCCTCTTGAGAACGAGCCCTCGAGCGGGAGGGTGCGACCACTGGATCACGGCATGGTGTTCAAGGGTCGTAACGTCGTCCTCGAGACGTTGAACCATCGTTAAGAGGATAGTGAAGGTGTGTGTGGGGGCGGGGGGAGGAGGTTTAGATGACTTGATAGTTCGACATCCTGTATTCCAAGCCTATATATATATATATATATATATATATATATATATATATATATATATATATATATATATATATATATATTGTAACAGACGAAACGAGAAAATGTTTATTACCAATTCCCTGAAAAATCAATGAATCAAAAAATTCTTTTAACTTCTGTACCACAGTCCATTAGACATTCACATTTTTAAGCCGACGACATCAAGACGATTTGTACGAATTAAAAAAGGAACTCAAACACACCTACACACACACACACACACACACACACACACACACGTACATAAATACATGGGGAAAACATACAAGCACACACACATATATATATATATATATATATATATATATATATATATATATATATACACATGTACCCGGACACAAACACAGTGACACTGGCGGACTTACATGTAGCAAAATAACAGACCCACCAAAATCGTTTAGGGAGAGCAGCCACTGTCAATAATAAAACTCTACCCTCTCTGGGCCTGTCAGCCTGACCCTGACCCGTCTTTCCAGGGAGAGGGAGAGGGGTCACAGGTTAGGAAGGTGGTGCACTTTGACCTCTGACCCCTCCCCCCACACACGAGTAAAATAATCCAATATAACTACAAATTAGGGGGAAAAAACCATAAACATATGCAAAACATTTCTGCACGACCTATCTTACCGTTGAGTCATCATTCTATATTCCAATTTTGGCCTAAATTTTCAATTCTCTAACAACCGGATTACTTTAAAATCTCCGTGTACGATAACTTTTCCATTAACTTTTATAAATAGGCTTTGAGGTAATTTCATGTTTTACGTCTGCTATAGTTCTCTGGCCCTAACAAACATTACATAATATCTAAGATCATCACTTAAGGTAAAAAAAAAAAAGGGCCTTTTATCCAGCTGTATTCCAACTTCCAAAAGAAAAATCATCTAAATCTTTGCCTTTTTTAAGAACACTTAAAGAAAAAAGCCTTCTGTAAATCTTCAAAAAAATATGAACTTATTTTGGCGTTCCCAAGTTCACATAATCGTCACCATTATAACTCACAACTCTACAGGAGAATCATAACCGTGTCTTGACGATCACCTACCGGACTTCACCCCACACTTGCCCTCGCTGCTGGTCGTCCATCAAGGCAAGAAGTGCAACACGCTGGAATATTCCCAATGCTATTTAATGGTAACTGGCAACTCGATGCTCGCGTAATCTACCGCATCAATTTTAGGTTTTACGTGGGAATAGTTTCTTGACGGGGTCTCGCCTGTGAGCTGTGCAATATTTGTGGAGTGATGAGAAATAATGAGGGAGGTGTGAGTGTGTAGTGTAATAATTTCATACTGCAAAGAGATTTTCTTTCTGGTGGTGTCTTATGTTTTTGCAATTCTCGTTTTCTATGCATTACCCTCCGTCTCTCCTTTTCTGTCTACTGTTGTCTTTACTCCTATGATTTCTTCCTAAATTTTTCTCATTTTACGTATTTTCTTTATTCTATCGGGAGGGTTAAATGACGGGGGTACACTTCTGTGGCTGTTAAGCCTCTCTCCTATGACCCAGGTAGCTGTCAGTCTGCTACCTTCCACACCACAAACACGACCTCTCCATCACATACATACACGACATTGTAACGAACACGAAACTCGCACGACTCGTTGTTCGTGACTACCATTAGTTCTTGACCTGCGGTAAGCGCTACGTGCCAGTCTTCTGACTCCTCGTCGCGAGTTTAACACTCCCTCCCTCTCTCCCACCCACCCTTCTCACCTCTGGTTCTCCTCCAGGAGACCTTGGGGGTTGGGAAGCCCTGGGCGTGGCAGGGGATGATCACCGTCTCCCCAAGGGTGACGGAGGTGTCTCGTGGGGCCTCCAACCAGGACGGCGGCACTGTGGGAAAGCGGTCATCCGAGGCGTCACTCAAGGATCCTTCATGGGCAAGAGAATCCTTCCCCACAATCCTACCTTAACCTCCTGACTCTATAACACAACCTCTCTCTCTCTAACTTTGTAATACAACCTCTAACTCTACAATACAACCTCTCTATAGTACAGATGATTTCTTTTAAAATTATTTACTTTACTTTAATATGAAAGGAAGAGCAATATGGCTTTCATTATCAAAACTTCTCTAAGGGGAAAAAAAAGTATGTAAATATTAAATCTTAATGTTCTATGAATACTGGACAAAATGTACACAATGGACTAATATTTGAAAAGGTTAGACACTAAGAAAAAAATAGCATGTGAATCTTTTGTTAAATCATTACTTTATCAGATACTCTCTACATAAAGAAAACAGCTTATCACTTTTAGTTTAAGTCTTGCCAAAAGATATGTAAAAAAGATGATTTCTATAAACAATGGGGATTATTATCCATCAACTCTTCAATGACAAAGGACAAAATTACTTGTTAGCAAAATATACTGCACTCATCAAATTCAACAGCAAAAATATGAATGGGTTTGTATGCACAATATAGAAAATTTCTCATATTCTTTGTTTATGTTAAGGAATTACATGAAAAAAAAAAATCATCATCACAATCCATTACGAAAAAAAAATATCTATATTTTATTGTAACAGACAAAAAAAGAGATAATTGTTTATAAAAGAAGTGACATGTACAACTGACCAGGAAGTGGAAAATGTGGCGAAAACTACTGAAAAAAAAGCTACAATCTCTTTTTTTCTTTTCAGGCCGCGTGACAAGTCAATCATAAACAAACAAGAGGTGTTATAGAGAGAAAACTAGGGAGTATATATATATATACATATATATATATATATATATCTTATATGGGTATGAAGGACCAGAAGCTCTCCTAGTGACTGGCACAGCACAAGCTAACAGTTCTGTGGCTCTCTCTCTAAATATATATATATAATATGGAGTCAACAAGCTAACAGTCTGATTGGCGAAAAAAAAAAAAAAGAAAAAAGAAAAGGCCGTATTCACAACGGACAGAACACTATTGTTCGTAACATCGAGCCCCACAGGAGGGAATTTCATCTGACATATGTTGTGGATTTCTTCCTTCTTTTTTTTTTATGTTGGGGGGGGGAGGGAGGCTGGGTTGGGCTGGGGTCATGTTTGGCGTCAATGTTGGTTATGTCTGGTGTGAACACGGTTCGTTAATCAAGTGTTCAGACAAGCTATAAATATATATATATATATATATGAAAATAAAGAGGAGGTACAATATATATATATATTACGTTTACCTAAGATTGTAGTTATCTAATTCAAGGTTATAAAGATGCTCTACGATCAAAAAGGGGTGTTTAGATGTAATGGGATGGGGCGGAAAATGACTTTTCTATTGATGGGGGATTAAGAAGAAAAAAAAAAAAAATTTAAGAACCGTTCGTCAGCGACGTCAGAAGTACCGGATTGATCCGGCTAAATTCATAATTCAGCCAGTCAGGTCGGTAGAGCCTCTGGCGCCCGACCGTTGTTGAGGACAACAGCTTATCCGTTAGAGAAGACATTTTCCGGACCGGCCCGAAGGTAGATTTATCAAATGCTGCGGACCAGGGCTTCCAGCGTTGCCAAAAGCTACTTCCCCCCCGCCCCTCACTGTCTTGAATCTCCCTCCCTCCCTTTCTCACCTACCCTCTCTCTGTACCATCTAGTCTCCTTCTCTTACAATCCCTTCCTCCTCCTCCTCCTCTCTCTTCTCTCCCCTCTAAACCTGGGTCTGCCCATGTCAGCGACTTGCCCTCCCCTCCCATCCACTGACTTCAAGAGCTGACACATTCATAAGACAAATGACGACCCTGAACCCCACACCCTCGCAGACCTTAAGCACGACGGGGTGTACCTTGAGCCCGCCGACGATGCGACCCATTAGGGTACGGTGGCCTTGGGCCTTTGGCCCGACCCTTTCAGGTCAGGTCAAGGGCCAAGGTCGTCATATCTTAGGATCGCCATGTCCTGCTCAAGGGCACGTAGCGTCGCGTTCAAGGAATTCTAGCTGTATGTGACAAGTCTCTATACCTCTGGACACCTACCAGTGTGTGTTCTACCTTCAACACCTCCTCTACCCTCCCATCTACCAGTGTGTGTGTGTGTGTGTGTGTGTGTGTGTGTGTGTGTGTGTGTGTGTGTGTGTACTACCACCGACTCAAGCCTTCCAATCTATACCCTAAACATCACAGGTTACGCATCACATACCTTCCTCTTTTCCCCCTACCCCTCTCCCTCTTAAATCATCTAAGGCCCTGCCTCTGTCATCCTCCCCTCCTACAACCGCGACCCCTACGAGAGTGACTTCCTTGCCATGTACGTTCAAACCATTCCTAACGACCTCTCTCTCTCTCTCTCTCTCTCTCTCTCTCTCTCTCTCTCTCTCTCTCTCTCTCTCTCTGCCAAGGGGGGTAGTGGCGTCTGCACAAACCTATTCCTCAAACCCTCCCTCACCGCCACGTATATTTAGGAGTAAATTCTCAAGAACCTTCTTTTTTTAAAAACCCCCTCGAGTTGCTTCCAGGTCCTCGTTACTCGTTACCTCGACTCTGTGAACTTGTCATCGAGCCTGGTCATCGTCTGTCAGTATGAGTGGATCCCGCTTGAATGCGACGATACGATCCTTGGGGACCAAGACGCAATTCTTGACGAGGGCGATGCGATCTCCGGGCATGATGGTCTGGACTTGAGGGGTCCGGTCGAAGGCTATCGGACTGAAGGGTGGTCCTGTTGTGTTAAAAAGCTCTTTCGAATCACAAGACCTGTAGTTTTTGGTCCGTCCGTCTCACAGACCGCAGATCCTGGTTCATCATACGGCAACGGTAAAAGCGTTGTTAAACCTGGTCGTTAAAGGTATGGTCTTCAAACACGTTCCACAAGAGCTGTGGACTACGGGACTGAGCGGCAGTGCATTAATACCATCCTCCACGTCCGTCAGGGAAGGAACGCAAATATTACATGCCGGCGTCGACTCCCAATACTTTCTCTACAATTAATTCAGCACCGAGCTGTCATGTCCTCTTCGAGCCAGCGTCGCCCGTCGCCTAGGCCGATGAATATTTGACCGAGATAATGACGGAATAACAGCCTGTCGTGTAGGCTTCGCATGAATAATGCCCATCGCTTCCCGTCAAGTATTCAGAGGGATTAATCTACTCCGAACTCACACGACGTCCTTCGCTACATCTCAGGGTGAGCGTCGCTCGTGCGTGAGGTCAGGGCGTCCCGTAGGGCCATTACCTGGTTCCTCTGTCGATGTCAGCAGACAAGTGCGTGGCGGGTTGGGGTTGAGCCGTCCGCGAGGCGGGGTGGGACAAGACAGGACAAGGACAAGACACGGGTAGGCACGGTAGGGCACGAGGGAAGAGAGACTGCAGTCCAGGCGTGTACTGGAAGCAGGGAGGCGCCGTGAACCTGGAGCTGAACGGGGCCTTGTTCTTCCATCTGCATAATTTGACATTTGTGTAGCACCTCCTTGGGCTATCTCTTTGCCATGGACTTATAAAATGATCTGCACTGTGCTTGTGGTAAAGAATATCTCACAGCCAGTTACGCCACTTCGCTGGCAGCCAACACTGCCCTACCACCAGCAACAGACAGACGCCTCCTCTCTGGTCTGGCGCTGAGGTGGGGGTCGGGAGGGAGGGAGGGAGTTGGGTCCTCCAACCCAACAGAAGAATGCAAAGTTCCGACGGGAAATATAGGTTAGACAAGGGTCGGGTAACAGATTAACCTGGAGGTCAGGTTACACTAGGGAGGGGGGGAAAAAAAAGTTCTGCAACATATGCAGTGGATACTATTGATCGTGGCTGTGGGCCGCCTTGATCATCAGGCCAGCCAATGAGCACGCTTGGCGTCAACCAATCAGAGTATTTTGCACACTAAAGAGCCATTCATATTGTCCAACGCTGCCGCCTAAATGTCGACTGCTATTTCAATTCAACAGGAGTTATAAATGGCGAGTCCAGGACATCACAGCACAGTGTAAAGATAATAACCAACGCTGTCGTGTGTATATATATATATATATATATATATATATATATATATATATATATATATATATATATATATATATATATAATCATACAACTGAAATAATGTACGGTGATAGTGATGGCCTTGACGCGTTCACGTAAATCATCCCATTTCTACAGCAATTTCTGAACGTCTATCATTCCAGTCCTCAGTCTGGACCATCCTAGGTTGGCTTCATGTTCCTCTGTATAACTCCGGAATCCTTTACCATCTTGTGATCTCAAACTGTTGTTTGCTTGCAAATATTCGCCGCCGACATGGTATCAACTTGCATCAAGCTCAGGTAACTGATTTCCTCTCTTCTGACCCCCATTTCTTCAGGGCTGGCTGATGAGAATTTACCCCACCCACCCACACACCCGTCTCCTCTCCCTCTCTCTCCCTCTGTGATGGCAGATAAGACTTACCCCTACAATTCTCTAATTACATTCGACCCCCCCCCCCTCTGAACACGACGGGGCGACTCTCGAGCACGACGGTACGACCTTAGGGGGGTACAATGATCTGATTGGCCACTGACCTGACCCTAGAGGATCAGGTCAAAGAGCAAGACATCATATATTAAGACAGGACATACCGTCATGCTTATGGATCGTACTCTGGGACTCAGAGGTCGTAACGTCTTATTACGGGTCGTACTCTGGGACTCAGAGGTCGTAACGTCTTATTACGGGTCGTACTCTCGGACTCAGAGGTCGTAACGTCTTAGTACGAGGGTCGTAGAGCGTCATGCTCAAGGGTCGTACCGTCATCGCTCTCTCTCTCTCTCTCTACTCAGACCACGAAATCAGAGCCGCTCTCTAAACTACGACTCAACATTCCTCTAATGACTTCTGTCTGTTGAAAAGAAGAAGAAAAAAAAAAGGAATTCCAATCCTAATCTATAACCACGAATTCCTCATCATTATACTCCCAAGTACACTATCTATTTCCATAAGTATTTCCCTAAAAATTTCCACGTCTGAACTGATACGTAGAGGAACATAATTCCAAATACTTAATTCCATCTTTAAAACCCGGCTTCTCAAGTCTCTACATCGACAAGAAGAAAAAACCCTCTCACACAACCCTAACTGATTATCACCAATCCACTAACAATCCCTCGACCTGAAAGTGTTCCCTGACCCAATCATCATGTGGGCTGACTGGCTAATCCGAGTGTGTGTGTGTGTGTGTGTGTGTTAAAGTAAAAAAAAAAAAAACTCACGTTGGAAACCCTGCATATATCTACTACATAGTGGGATGGATGGCCATTGTAGGTTCAAGACCCAACTCACAATTTTAAGCTACGAGTATATAAATATATAAATGTATTTATATATATTTGTACAAAACTTCTATGTCAGGCTATGATGCGAAGTGATCAATAAAATAGTTTAATGATAAAATGTAAAAAGGGTAAAAATATTTCTTTTTTTAATAAAAATACATTCAAAACATGCGTAAAAAAACATGCAATGAAAATGGGTAACGGTAGAAAGTAGGGGAAACAAACTTAAATTTACCTGTCGAGTTGACGCCGCTTGGTCTCAAAAATCCGACTTTCAAAATTAGATCTTTTTTTTGTCATTTGTGGATGAAAAATATAGGCACATGGCCTTCCAAAAATGAAATAAAGAGAAATATGACTCATGGTAGAAAGTAAAAAATATTGAAAAGTAATATACAATCCTATGGGAAATCAATGAAAAATTTGCAAAAAGTATTGAAAGGAGAGTGTTAGTTGTCTGAGAAAGTAGCAATGACCTCACTTATGTACTGTATCCGAAATGTTAAAAAAGTTCACTTCTTCTACGTCCTCTTATCTAATATCTGAACTAATGTGCGTGAGTGTAGATACACTAACTGTACTAATATATATATATATATATATATATATATATATATATATATATATATATATATATATATATATATATATATATATATATATATATCACTCAGGACCACTTCCCAGATTCTCCTGCAGCTAAGACTGCGCTACTTCCAGTAGCAGCGCAATGAAGACCCCTTTGGAATGAGAAGTCCTTTGGCGAGACTGTACTCCAAATGGTACAGCCACGCCAACGGTGGTTTTTCATCCGAGGTGCATCTTCTTGCAGGCAGAGTCCGGTAGCACCTATATATATATATATATATATATATATATGTTCACTGACATACAGAATCTGTTTATTCGTAAATACGAAAGTGTGTCTCTGCTGTGTTCGTGTTGGTAGAATGAGCTGGATTTGGATGATCAAAATTCGAATTTCACCTACACTTTACAAGTGAAACACCGTGAACTAAAGCAACACTGGAGTGTGTTGCGATTAAGAGAATGAATTCCCTGGCAACATGACAGTGCTATCTTCTGCAGAGCAGGCTGAAATGGTGCTTATGTGACCTGCCATTTTAATCTTGTTTACATGTTTTGGTCAGAGGTTTGGCAAACACTGCTGTCATGTGTGTGTCTTGTGGTTTTTTTTAAATATATCATAAACGAAAATGTAAATACTGAAGTACAAATATGTGCCTGAATCAGAGGTACTGGCTTCTTTCCCTAAATGAAGCACTTTACTGGCCCTGAGAGTATGCAAATGCACGTCAGGTGTGTTTGCTGTCGTGCTGTGTAAATAATGATATAAAGTTATGCTTGTGAATCACATGAACTGACTGCGCCCCTAACTGAATGCACTTCTAAGTGGCCATGGGTAAGTTGGTGTACGTGATTGGCCATGGGTGTGCTGGTGTACGTGATTGGCCATGGGTGTGTTTGTGTACGTGATTGGCCATGGATGTGTTGGTGTATGAGTGGCCATGGATGTTGTTGTACGTGAGTGGCCATGGGTGTGTTGGTGTACGTGATTAGCCATGGGTGTGTTGGTGTGCAAGATTGGCCGTGTGTGTGTTGGTGTACGTGAGTGGGCATGGGTATGTTGGTGTACGTGAGTGGCCATGGGTGTGTCGGTGTACGTGAGTGGCCATGGGTGTGTTGGCGTACGTGAGTGGCCATGGGTGTGTTGGTGTATGTAGTGGCCATGGGTGTGTTGGTGTACGTGTTTGGGTCAAGCGTGTCGTTTTCTTTGTCTCGCACTTACCTTTAATGACGAGGGTTGCCGAATGTGAAGCGGTGCGGGCGGCGTTGCCTGCCCGGCATGTGTAGTTGCCCGTGTGGTGGGCCTGGGCGTGGACCAGGAGCATGGCGCTGGAGAACTGGTCGAAGGGGCGGAGGGTGAGGCCGGCGGGCGGGTCCTGGGCCAGGGGCACGCCGTCTTTGCTCCAACTGATGGTGACGGGCGGGTCGCCCCGCCGCACGGCGCAGATCACCTGCACCCTCTCCCCCTCGCTGGCCTCCCCGAAGCTAAAGGGAATGATGGTAGGGGGGACTACACGCAACACCGTCACGGCAGACCCGGGGGTGGCAGGTGGGGGGGAGAGAGAACATGAGAGAGAAATGTGAGAGGATGAGACAAGGGGGTGAGTTGAGAGGCGGTAGAGTTTTACCGTTGACGTTGAGCGGGGCGGTGTGCCTGACGGTGGCCGCGTCGTTGACCGCCGTGCAGGTGTAGTTGCCCGAGTGCAAGGGCGTGAGGTGGGTGATGGTCAGGATGCTCGTGTACTGGTCCAGCGGCCGGACCTGCGTCCCAGCGATGCTCTCGGCCGGCACGCCGTCCTTCGTCCACGTGATCTGCAGGGGCGTGTCCCCGCCGTTGACCGTGCACTGGACGGACACCCGCTCCCCCAGGGCCAGGTCGCGACGGAGGGTGAAGGAGCTCAGCTTGGGCGGCACTGTGGCAATGGCACTCTCACATGACGGCACCCAGAGTGGCCCACTCCCCAGCCCAGGCTAGCTGGGACCACCTCCTCCTACCTCACTCTATCCCTCCTGCTATCCATATCTATCACAGACTCCTCCCGAGCTCTGTCTATCTTAACGCTCCCCCTCACTCTCACCTACCCCTCCCAATCCTATATATCGTAGTCCCCTCCCCCTAGCTCTATACTGTAAGTTCTTAGCTCTATCATAACCCCTCCCTAGCTCTCTCTCTCTCTCTCTCTCTCTCTCTCTCTCTCTCTCTCTCTCTCTCTCTCTCTCTCTCTCTCTCTCTCTCATACAATCTTATCTTTAGCCTACTATACACTCCTCCCTTACCAATCTCTTCGGTCTGTCAAGAGGCCAAACATTCCTTTCATCAGACTCCCTTATCCACCAACTTACTGCCCCCCCTCGCTCCCTCCTCACTCCTCTTCTTCCCACCATCACTGCGTCCCTCTCCCTCACATCCCCATTCACTCTCACTCCCGCTCTCAGTCTCCCTACCATCGTGCAGGTTATCTCGAGAGCCAAAAAGAGATCTCTTAACCTCCAGGGTGTGCAGGTGTGGGAGAGGTGCGGTACTCCACCCACACAACACATAGATAGACCCAGGAGCACTGAGCCAGGACAACATATACAATGTATCACAAACCACTTCCTTAACGCCGTTACGAGCTCTACATGTTGGCCAAGAAACACAAGTGGTCGATATGTAGCTCAATCAAATAATAAACATTCAGTAAACAACAAGTTATGATGAAATGTCTTAAAGTAGGACTAAATATGAGAAAAAAACTTAATTGATATTAATTATCTCCTAGCCTGATTCTACGTTTATCTATCAACTTATTTATTCATTTATTCATATCCATCTCCTAAGCCTCCCTTATATAGCCATCATTCAAATTCTAGTTTAAACTTCCTTTATTCTAATTTTTCTTTCACATGTATCGTAATCACCCCACCTCCTGACATCCCTCCCCACACCTGGGGGAACACAGCATTGGTCAGAATCCCACTCAACATCCCAGTTACGGATCACCTCGACAAAGTATCCCCGCCCGTCTAGAGGGGGGGGACTCCCCCTCCCAGGGCCGAAGACGAGGAGTGACAGGTGTACAACTTACCCAGAACCTGCACGGTGGCGGTGGCGGAATGGGTGCGCCCTTGCTTGTCCTGGGCCGTGCACGTGTACGCCCCTCCGTCGGCAGATTTCTGCACGTGCCGCACGACCAGCGTCCCGTTCTCGAACACGTTCTGTCGTGCTGTCACGGGCAGCGTCCGTCCGTCTGTCCGATAGACAGGAACAGCAGACGGGTTAAAGGTCAGGGTTGCGTAAAGGAATGTCTGTATAACTTTGCTGTAGTATTTCTACGTAAAAAAAAAACCTTTATCAATAAATTTTTCATGTAAATTTCCATAATTTGCATGTATATATATATTGGTCAATGTTCTTATATCAATTTTCGTAACATAAAACCACAGACACATACTTTTCTCACCCTGTGTGAAGTACATACAATCACTGGATTTCCTCAAATGACTGTAATACATTCGAAAGGTAATCTTTCGTACAACAATTTTAAGCCGAATGGCAAGAGTATCTAAGGATGAACCCGAACATCCAGTGCCCTACTTTGTAATTAGGTCACAGACCACACCGAAGGGTCATACTGGCTTATCCAATGCCTTAATGACCTTTGATCTTTTAACAACCATTATATCCGAACACACACACCAAAAAAAAAAAAAGAAGGGGGGGTGGGAGGCCCCTACTGGAGTAGAGCTCCCTCCCCGTCGTGTATAAATTGGCAATTACACATGCTGTAACTCTATCACAATCTCCCTCACACGAAAAAAGCACATCCCAGTGCACAAAATACCAATTACCCGCTGTTACTTCAAACACACCACAACACTCCACCACATACAAGCCCCTCACTCACTCTCTCCTACCCTCCCCTACCCTCCTCTCCCTCGTAATGCTAACCTCACAACACTCCACCACATACAAGCCTCTCTCTCTCTCTCTCTCTCTCTCTCTCTCTCTCTCTCTCTCTCTCTCTCTCTCTCTCTCTCTCTCTCTCTCCTCCTCTCCCGTCCCCTTCTCTCCCTCGTAATGCTAACCTCCTCTCCACTCCCCTCCTCTCCCTCGTAATGCTAACCTCACAACACTCCACCACATACAAGCCTCTCTGTCTCTCTGTATCTCTCTCCACCTCTCCCTCGTAATGCTAACCTCGAGACCACGTGATCTGGGCCAGCGGGTAACCTGCGGCAGGACACGATATCTGGAGCTGCTCTCCGGCCACGGCCGTCACCACGGACATGGGACGCACGTACGCTGGACCTGCGTAACCATGATCACAAGGACGTATTAGGTCTTACTCTCCTGCTGGTTATCTATGAGGAGCGGGGGGTTTATGAGGAGGCTACGTGGAGAGACGGACATCATTCTAGGTGAGAAATTGCCTGGAAGACGACTGTAATGGTTATATAATGGGGGGGGGGAAATGGGTTAGAATGGGGCAATATTGCTATCACTGGACGGGACACTTCCACAACTATGCTGCGAGTTTGTGGGGGGGGAAAAAATAATAGGGTTAAAGAAATGGTTATCATTATAACAGTTGTCAACTTTGGGTATATGATACTGATTACAACACAATCTATCAGGCAATGATCTATCATCATACGACACTACCAGGTGTGATCAGGTGTCTCTAACACCTGTACTGCACACGAAGTCATTCCCAGCGAAACTGTACACCATGCTAATCACTACCATGTCAGTTGTGTGATGGGTTTGGGTAGTATACAACAGTTACAGAGGGATCACGAGCTCAAAAAAAAAGAATAATTGCGATATAGTCCCACTGTTCGTTATAACAAATTAAACCTTTCTAAATATCGTGAAATATTTCCAATCATACTAATTGATACAAATAATTATATTCAGCTCATATATTTGTAATTAATCCTGCAATAAAAACTTAATGAGGCATATGTGAATTATGGAGTTCCTGGGCTTTCAGTTATATAACATAAGACAATAATTCAAACATATTCTCAAGGATGAAGGCGAGGTCACCATACACTGGTGAAAAAAATGTTCATTTACACGACTGAAATACCAGATACGCATTAATGAATCATAGCTCAGTGCTGGAGAGAGAGAGAGAGAGAGAGAGAGAGAGAGAGAGAGAGAGAGAGAGAGAGAGAGAGAGAGAGAGAGAGAGAGAGAGAGAGAGAGAGAGAGAGAGAATCAAATCATCAAATGGCTAGCTATTATTATCAAATCAAATCCAGTGATCAAGTAATTAACAATGATATACAAGAAAATTCATTAAAAACATTTCGTACTGCAATTAAAGTAGCACAGTTTATTATTATTGACCAAATTACACATCACAGCGTAATGAGGCGCATTTATTAGATTATTTGCTCAGGAGATATCAATGTTATTGCCACATGATGCACATTCATAACGTTAAATGTAGAAATTATGATTAGCAATTAGAATTAAAAGCATAATGATGAGTGATATACTGTTATATGCATCACAAATACACACACACACACACACACACACACACATATATATATATATATATATATATATATATATATATATATATATATATATATATATATATATATCATCCTGAGATTATATGTGTGGGAATATGCCACTGTTTGTACATTCCTGACGTCACCACACACTGAAGAAGGAGAGGCAAATAGACATGAGATAGTGAACTCTGGTTGGTGAGCTCCGTAGAGTATATAATCGCAGTCTTGACAATGTTGAATCTCCTATTCTCTTTTCAGTAGAGTTTAACCAGGATCGTATGTAGATATCTGCTCAAGCTGTATGCTAATTCAAAACCTTATAATCAAATACACTTAAAAGAATTCAAAACCTTATAATTTCCAAAGAAAATACACTTGGATATATTTTTTTTTTTTTTAGTAAAGTATAAATGAGTTAATGTTACAGAAGAGCGATGCCACCCACCGTAAACATTGAGCCGGGCGGTGTGGGCGGTAGAGCCGGCCCTGTTGGTTGCCGTGCAGGTATACGCCCCTCCGTCCTCCGCCCGCACCCCCGTCAGGTTAACGTGACTCACCACCGAGCCGCCCATACCCACGTACTGGCCCACGACCAGCCTGCAGGAGGAGGAAGACACGTAGAGGGAGGTGGGAGGAGAGCAGGTTGTGTGAGACGCAGGCGGTGGGTGGAGATGTAGCTTGGACGAGGTTTGGGGGTTTGGGGTAGGTATATATATATATATATATATAAATATATATATATATATATATATATATATATATATATATATATATATATATATATATATAGTGAGAGGGGCTGCTGCTGCTGAGCTCTGTGTGTGGCGGGAGGGAAGAGAGATCGGAGAATGTGAGAGTGCCACACTCTCTGGGATGCCTGAATACGTCTTTCGGGGATATACATCCAACATGAAAAAGAAAAAAAAAAAACCCCATCCAAACGCTATTTCGTATTGCGTTCTAACATCTCATCAACACCTGCCTCTAACAATTAGGGGTTTTACAACCCTTGCGTAAAAATATGGCTTATGCAATTCAACCTCACGGAAATTAACGCACCTAGACTAAAGGTCATACCGTGAAGTTGGGTATAATTTTCACAGTTTAGTTATCAACACACTGTCAATAGGACATGACCTTTTCCAGACAGACATTACCAAAGTTCTCGTAAAGTAGTGGAATATTCAAGAAAGGTAAATTTCACACACAAATCATACGTGCAATAATGTTCCCATAAAGAGAGCTGCTGTGTATTTCGCATGAGCATTCGCAATACACGCACGCACGCACACACACACACAGACACAAACACAAACAGATAGACAGACAGACAGACACACACGCACACACACACACACACACAAACACACACACACACACACACATATATATATATATATATATATATATATATATATATATATATATATATATATATATATATATATATAAGGAAATTTAAGAATAAAGGGTTCGTGCTACTATACATACATTTGCGAAGAAACCATAATCAATTCATCCTTATATAATTTTCTCCCACACATGAAGGCATATCCTCTCTCTCTCTCTCTCTCCTCATTATGAGTCATGAGAGCCATCGTGAAACGAGGGGGAAAAGATATTATAATTTGATTCCTCCAACTTTCTGGCCCACCTTGAAATTTATGACTGGAAACTTTCCCTTTTGATCTTCATGGGGAAAATCTGGCGTTTCCCCCCCCCCCCTCATGCTTACTTTTACCCCAGTTTAAAGATGTAAACTTAGAGAGAGAGAGAGAGAGAGAGAGAGAGAGAGAGAGAGAGAGAGAGAGAGAGAGAGAGAGAGAGAGAGAGAGAGAGAGAGAGAGAGAGAGAGAGAGATTAAAAAGACGGCGGGAGTCAAATACAAATGGTGTGTTAACTAGAAATATGATCTTATCTCAATAAACATGGATATTGATATCAAGCGTGAGGCGTTTAATGAGGGCATTTAAACTTTCCCTTCTATTATTACAGAATGACTTTACAGAGTACAGGGTGCTGGTATGGCAAGAAACACACTACTTCTCTACCCCATATCACTCACAGTGGTTGTATCTGTGACTCATAAAGTATTCTGAGAGAGCACAGAAATCTCCATTCAATGGATGACAAGAAAATATTTAGCTAACTCTCCAAATACACAGAGATACTGGTCATTCTTCAGCATATATATATATATATATATATATATATATATATATATATATATATATATATATATATATATATATATATATGTATATATACACACGAGTCTAGAATAATACTAGATTACTGGAGTGATGTGTGTGTGTGTGTGTGTGTGTGTGTGTGTGTGTGTGTGTGTGTGTGTGTGTGTGTGTAGCCATTAACGAAGCCCAGTACACACAAACCTAGTCCACCCGGCTGGGAAAATGTGCTCTAACACCCCCCCACCACCAACCATTGTTATCGGGAGTTAGTGTTATCGCTCGCGGCAAAACGAGCTGGGCCGATCGCTCTCACTCCTCCCTGCTGCTCTCCTCCTTCCATTATCATCAAGTCCTGTATCACCTCCGCTACACACACATACGACACTGCACCTCCAGCATGCTATACCACTACGTCTATCCCGCCCAAGCCGAGGCATCCTTTTACTTGCTATCAATTACTCTACGTACGACATGATAGACGGATGAAGGCAGCAAGTACGGATATGTACATGGGTATGTATATATGTATATGCCTGTGTAGGTATATGTATGTATACGATGAAATGTATATGTATGTACAGGTGCGTGTGTGGGCGTTTATGTATACACATGTGTATGTGGGTGGGTTGGGCCATTTCTCGTCTGTTTCCTTGCGCTACCTCGCTAACGTGGGAGACAGCGGTTGAGTATAATAATAATAATATTATGTATATATATATATATATATATATATATATATATATATATATATATATATATATATATATATATATATATATATATATAAACTTTCATCTCAGGCCATTTCCTAGAAGAGTGCTACACAGAAACACACACACACACACACACACACACACACACACACACACACACACACACATACACACACACACACACACACACACACACACACACACACACACGGGGGAAAACCAACATCCACGTCGTATACATCGCATTTTATTACAGGTTCGATACCCTAAAATATGCCGCCACTTTGGCTCTTAAAACACACACACACACACACACACAAACACACCTGCCGGACTCTCCCATTACCCCTGGCTATTACTGACCTGTCGTGTTGGGGTAGAGGGAATCCATCGAGGGTCCAGGACACGTGTGGTGTTGGTGCCCCTGAAGCGATGCACTTTAAGCTGACGGAAGGGCCCGGCTGTAGTGTCTGGCTGATGAATCGGTATTCCAGCACCGGAGCCGAGTCTGCAGAGAAACGTTATATACATTAAAAAAAAAAAAAAAAAAAAAAAAAAAAAAATATATATATATATATATATATATATATATATATATTCTGTTTCCCATTTTAGAAAGTTAATACAAGGAGGGGAGGATTTCCGGCCCCCCGCTCCCGTCCCCTCTAGTCGCTTTCTACGACACGCGAGGAATACGTGGGAAGTATTCTTTCACCCCTATCCCCAGGGATACCCTATCCCCAGGGTTTCATATAATGACTAATACCTTTCCCACAGATAAGCTTACATTACTATACTTATAGTAATGGGAACAATGATCAACATCCATTATTATATAATGTAGTGCTAATACATACTTGGTAGCTCACTGCTCTACAACAGACAGTGAGAAGAAGAATAAGTCATCAACTCAACATCCTAACTCCAAACAGTTCTTAAAATCGAGTCAAACTCTCATTAAGTTGATGCACGCATATGGATGGGGTTGTTAGGGAGGTAAATGCAAGAGTCCTGGAAAGAGGGGCAAGTATGAAGTCTGTTGGGGATGAGAGAGCTTGGGAAGTGAGTCAGTTGTTGTTCGCTGATGATACAGCGCTGGTGGCTGATTCATGTGAGAAACTGCAGAAGCTGGTGACTGAGTTTGGTAAAGTGTGTGGAAGAAGAAAGTTAAGAGTAAATGTGAATAAGAGCAAGGTTATTAGGTACAGTAGGGGTGAGGGTCAAGTCAATTGGGAGGTGAGTTTGAATGGAGAAAAACTGGAGGAAGTGAAGTGTTTTAGATATCTGGGAGTGGATCTGTCAGCGGATGGAACCATGGAAGCGGAAGTGGATCATAGGGTGGGGGAGGGGGCGAAAATTTTGGGAGCCTTGAAAAATGTGTGGAAGTCGAGAACATTATCTCGGAAAGCAAAAGTGGGTATGTTTGAAGGAATAGTGGTTCCAACAATGTTGTATGGTTGCGAGGCGTGGGCTGTGGATAGAGATGTGCGCAGGAGGATGGATGTGCTGGAAATGAGATGTTTGAGGACAATGTGTGGTGTGAGGTGGTTTGAGCGAGTGAGTAACGTAAGGGTAAGAGAGATGTGTGGAAATAAAAAGAGCGTGGTTGAGAGAGCAGAAGAGGGTGTTTTGAAATGGTTTGGGCACATGGAGAGAATGAGTGAGGAAAGATTGACCAAGAGGATATATGTGTCGGAGGTGGAGGGAACGAGGAGAAGAGGGAGACCAAATTGGAGGTGGAAAGATGGAGTGAAAAAGATTTTGTGTGATCGGGGCCTGAACATGCAGGAGGGTGAAAGGAGGGCAAGGAATAGAGTGAATTGGAGCGATGTGGTATACAGGGGTTGACGTGCTGTCAGTGGATTGAATCAAGGCATGTGAAGCGTCTGGGGTAAACCATGGAAAGCTGTGTAGGTATGTATATTTGCGTGTGTGGACGTATGTACATGTGTATGGGGGGGGGGGGGGTTGGGCCATTTCTTTCGTCTGTTTCCTTGCGCTACCTCGCAAACGCGGGAGACAGCGACAAAGTATAAAAAAAAAAAAAAAAAAAAAAAAAAAAAATATATATATATATATATATATATATATATATATATATATATATATATAGGGCGTTTATATTTACATATGCTTTTTGTACACAGGCTTGGGTCAATTGTTAGCCATCAGATTATAAATATATATATATATATATATATATATTTTAGTTGCCATTTCCCGCGTTAGCGAGGTAGCGCCAAGAACAGAGGACTGAGCCTCTGAGGGCATATCCTCACTTAGCCCCGCTTCTTTGTCCCTTCATTTGGACTGAGACAAACGTACACGTCTTCCTTCCCTGCGTCCTCTTCTGGCGCTACGACACCACACCGTCGTCTTCCGTCGTGGTCGCCGCCCGACACACCTTGCGTGGGGAGGTGTGGTGTGGGGTGTGTGTGGGCGGTGTGGAGGTGTGGTGAGGTGTGGTGTGGTGTGTGTGGGGGTGTGTGGGGGGAGATGATCATGCCCGCAGGTAACCCGGCATATTACGGAGAACAACCGTCAACACCGAGATATAAATAGTCTGGCGTTATCATCCACCCTAAGTTCCATACTGCCTGAGCCCCAGGCTGCAAATCCGTTTATACCTGTATTAACGCGCACGAAAAAAAAAAAAAAAGAAAAAAAAACGCGCGGCGATGACGAGGAGCAGGAGGAGGGGTGGGGGAGGGAGGGAGAGGGAGAGGGAGAGGGAGGATAGAAATGAGGGTCGACTGATGTCTCTTTGATCTGCCATGACCACACAGTTCCTCTGTCCACTTCCATTTCCCTCCATTCCTCCCCTCCTCTCCCTCTCTGCCCTCCTCCTCCTCCTCCTCTCCCTCTCTGCCCTCCTCCTCCTCTCCCCTCCTCTCCCTCTCTGCCCTCCTCCTCCTCCTCCTCCTCTCCCTCTCTGCCCTCCTCCTCCTCTCCCTCTCCCTCTCTGCCCTCCTCCTCCTCCTCCTCTCCCTCTCTGCCCTCCTCCTCCTCCTCCTCCTGCTGTCACAGGGGGTCGGAGGGGATGGACGGTCGGTAACTGAGGCCCGATTGACAAAACCCAACGAGTGGACGACTCCATTATGCGAGGCGGGGGAGGGAAAGGTGCGTGGTGGGATAAAGGCCAGTATGGGATGAGCCGTGTGTGGGACAGCGCTACGCGGGTTAAGACTCGAACGGCCGGAGGGAGGGGGTGTGTGGGGGGGGGGGTCGTTTGCAACGATAAGCTGGGGACTGTCATTATGGAAATGAGGATGTGCTCACCCTCGAGCAATGGGGAGAGAGAGAGAGAGAGAGAGAGAGAGAGAGAGAGAGAGAGAGAGAGAGAGAGAGAGAGAGAGAGAGAGAGAGAGAGAGAGAGAGGCGTCACTTCACCTTTAAGGGGGGAGGAGGAGGGGGGGAACATTAAACGATATTTGCACAGATGAAAACACTGACATTAATAACATGACGTGTGTGTGTGTGTGTGTGTGTGTGTGTGTGTGTGTGTTGAAGGTGAGGGGAGGGGGGAGGGGGGAGAGGGAGAACCCCCAGCAACCTACCCGCCACATACGCTCCCTGTGTGACGTGCCGTCGTCACCCGCACGTAACACCTGGTCTCCACCTCGGCTCGGCTCGGCCTCCAGCGGTATCGCGCCGGAGGACAACCTTCAGGGTTTTAACGAGCAGGACCTCCGCGTTCTGGGCCAACTGCGACCCAGTTCCTTGGTCTCGTAAACACCCACCGACTTAAATGTGTGTGTGTCTTCTACAATGTATATATATAAATAATTCCCTAACGACAGTACAGTGAATCGAACAGAAGATGTGGACATGACAGTGCCAGAATTAGGACTTGGTCCTGACACACGGATATAGACAGGCGTGGAAGCACCATCTCTTCTACTTCATCCCGTGATCTCGAAGACACAAATACATACATTCAGTAACTAGAAGAGCAGATAGAAGGCCTCTGTGGATGGAAACCTTGGCAGCCATTCAACCCAGGACAGAAGAGTCACGGTACCACACGAAAAGGTACGGCTTCCAACACCTGAGCGAACTGGATGGCGACACCTGTGTACAGTCACGTCCAGCGATTTTCCAATCATCATCTCTCGTCAGTGTGTTACGCGGAGTTTAGACCCACTTCAACTACCCGGGTCATTAAGGGCAGTTCAAGTTCGAGTGATAACCACCAAACGAACGACCTCTGAACACCTTCTAAGTACTCATATGACCCTGGTATGAAAGAGTTAGTTAATTTGTTGAGGGTTAAGGACAAGCATACCATGAGGAAGGTCATTTGGCCAACAACCCTTCTAGTTGTTATGTCCTCTTATTCAAAACACCTACTTGTCATATCACAGCATAATCATACACTAAATCTAAATGAAATACATTAAATGGCTGAAGCGGAAATTCTAACTGGAGACTAAAGAGTTGCCCTGAAAAGACAACACTACACGAGTAAATGCCACATAATACATCAATTACATTCTATTTACATCACATCAACATCCACAGTATTCTCATTAGTTCCGTCTCTTTAGAGACAGATATCACCTTACTCATCAAGTCTGGGTTGAAATCGTCCACCACGAGAGTTCTGTGTACGACATACTGTTCTCCTTTGCCGACGCGAACTCCCGATAGCACG
The DNA here is from genome assembly GCF_036320965.1 of Panulirus ornatus. Taxonomy (NCBI): domain Eukaryota; kingdom Metazoa; phylum Arthropoda; class Malacostraca; order Decapoda; family Palinuridae; genus Panulirus; species Panulirus ornatus. The sequence goes on along the minus strand of NC_092271.1, from coordinate 25,294,150 downwards.
TGAAAGAAAAGATTAGATCAAATTGCATATTTCAAGAAAAGTGAAGAAAATACTCATAGGATGCGTGCCATGTGTTAATATTTTCACAATCCTTCCTTTACAGTCTCTGGTGCTAACTGAGAGACGGACAGTGAAAAAAAAAGAAGAAAAAGGATGATCCAAAAGGAAGCGAGTTTAATCCTCCCCAGAGAAACATCTCCCCCACACATTATCCTCCCTAATGGCTCAGCAAGTGGCATTTGGCTTATTGGCTTCCTCTGGGTTTTCATATCCTTTCCTTACATTAACGCTCTCGTTTAAAGTGGCTGAGCGAGGGAGCGGCGCCATTTGGAAAAAAAAAAATTATTATATCATCAACATCAAAGCGCTACCACTTCACGACCACCACACCCCGCTACTACATCACGACCACCACACCCCGCTACCACATCACGACCACCACACCCCGCTACCACATCACGACCACCACACCCCGCTACCACATCACGACCAGCACACCCCGCTACCACATCACGACCACCACACCCCGCTACTACATCACGACCAGCACACCCGCTACCACATCACGACCACCACACCCCGCTACCACATCAGCATCCCGCTGTTGTACATAAC